>NW_026067915.1:5628229-5730813 GCF_014885135.2 Alexandromys fortis | reverse complement strand
TAAAGATTTCTGGGTTTTGATCCTACTGCACGTACGGGCTTTGTAGGAGCCTAGGCAGTTTGGATGCTCACCTTACTAGACCTGGATGGAGGTGGGTGGTCCTTGGACTTCCCACAAGGCAGGGAACCCTGACTGCTCTTCGGGCTGATGAGGGAGGGGGACTTGATTGGGGGAGGGGGAGGAATATGGGAGGCAGTGGAGGGAAGGAGGCAGAAATCTTTGGTCTTTTTTTCTTTAAGGAACCATAATAAATATTGCCCGTAAAGCTTTGTTTTCCACACATTTACTGTCAGATGCAACGAGCATTGAGGCTTTGATGAACTCACTTTTAATTATAGGAATTTCTTTGCAGGTTCCTTGTGAGAACACATTCTTGCTCTCTATAAATAGGACACTTTTACTTCCTTCTTTCTTATGTTCTTTGGTCATTCCCTAGCCTTACTGTCCTGACTAGATCTTCAGCATCACGATGTATACAGGCTGTGGGAATGGGCAGCTCTGCTTTGCTCTTATCTTTGGGGAAAGTTCTCGGCTTCCCATCACTGAGCACCATGTCAGCTGTAGTACTTCTGACATGCTCTTCACAAGTTCAGATGTTCTCATCTTTATTTTCATGATTTTGGGGGTGGGGTAGACAGGATAGGTATGAAAACTTGTGATCCTGTGATTTTTCTTCTTTTGCCATTTAATATGCTAATATATCATGGCATGGTTTGATTGGGTTTTTCAATTTTTAATCAATCTTGCATCTCTGGGATAAATCTTATTTGTTCTGGCATACCATTTTTTGTTATATAATAAATTCTATTTGCTAATTCTAAAGGTTTTCTATGTGCACTTTTCTAGTTTCGTTTCTGGTGCTGTGACAAAAATATCCGCACAGTAGCAACTTTAATGGAGAAAAGGTTTGTCTGGCATACAATTCAAGAATACAGTCTGTCATTGCAGGGAAGTCAAGGCAGGAACTTGAAGTAGCTGTTATATTCATAGTCAAGAACAGAGATAGAATGAATATGTAAGTATCTCCAGCCAAGTTGTTTTCTCTATTGCCCTTAAACTTGATTAGTCACCATTACAACGTGGGGAGACCCTATTGTTGAAGACACCACACACTGTAGCTACAGGATATATAGAAATCAATTTCAAAGCAACCAGGATACTTTCTGCCTGCTAGGTAGCTCTGTTAGTACTGGAAGATACTATGCAGGCTGCTGGGGGAAAAGACACCAGTGGTTTTACCCAGCATTGGACCCCATAGGCTGCAATATACCAGGCAAGATGTTCCTGCTTGTACAATAGTTGCGTGACTTGTCATGGGGTAAGCAAGCACTTTCTGACTGGATTTGAGGCCTGTTCCACAGGAGGACAGTTCATGCTTGGCACCGTAGTCCTGGTCAAGAGCCCGTGATTTTGGAGGTTATAGGCCCTAGGGTAGAATATATTACTATTATTTTGTCAAATGCTTATGGTGTCAAATTGCCTTCTGAATATGTTTGCTTATACCCTTAGACCTGAGCGTCTATTAAGCTTGGTGAGGAAAGCCTCTTTTGGCAGTGGGTAGCAGTCAGTGGAGAGATGAGTAACTGGTCAGAGTACTGACAAGAGCCTCAGTGCTCAGCCCTGAGCAGGACACGTGTATTAGCAACAATACTGCCCCCCCCCCCCACTGAAACCACCAAGGCTCAGGAAACACTGTGGAGGAGAAGGTAGAAGAATGGAAGAACCAGAGGGTGGGAGGAGAGCTCTGAAATGCTGTCCTCTGGAAATGACATCAATCACCACAAATTCATAGCAGTGTGGTTACACGCGTAAGCAAGATCTATGCAAGATCAAGCCAGCCAAACTGCCAGCATCAACTGGCAATCATCTCCAGGCCCCACCCCTTACTGAGGAGCTATTGGTAGTAAATAGCTACTGGGGGATGGGGGATGGAAAGTTGTTTTTTTCCCCCCCTTTGAGGATATGGCGATTCATAGGCTTCCCATGTTCCAGTGGGTAGCCCCTTATCCATGCACATTTGGGCATCAGTAGCCAGATTTAGTGGAGTATAAAATAAAGACATGAAGTTGGGAGCAGGACACGTTGGGGAGGTGCATGAGAGAGGGACATGGGTTTAGCTATGATCATATTTCATTGGACACGTATGAAATTCTTGAAAATAAACAAGTTAAAAAGTAAAAGAATGAGCCTTTCTCTCTAAGAACTATTTTTCAGCTCTTGGTGTACCTCTGCTGGCAACACTGTATTGACTTTTGCCTCAGCTGGGAGTGTCTTTATTCCCCCTTCTGTGTGAAGGATGCTTGTTTTTTAACCACGATAGAATTCTAGGTTGACAGGCCCTTTCTTTCAGGAGTTGAGCCCCATTGTCGTTCCATTCTCTCGTGTCTGTCATTTGAAGGGACGCTTGCTGTCATTCACAAGGGTTGGGGGAAGTGGTAGTTCTCTTCAGCAGCTGTCAGAGTTGTCCTCTCTTTTTCCCTTGCTTTCCAGAGATAAATTATGTCTCTTGGCACTGTTTTCTCGTGGTCTGCTGAGCTTAGAATTCACTTACCTTCAGAATTTGCAGTTTTTAACCTCCCCAAACTTTCTGCCGGTGTTTCCTCTCCCTTTACTGGTAATGTCATGGTGACACCTTTGTTAAGACACCCATGAGTTCCCGAAGCACCGTTCATGATTTTTCTAGTCCATTTCTCTCCCTACTGATCACATTGATTAATTTTCTATTACACCATCCAATCCCCTGCGTCTTTCGCCAAGCCTTCCGTCCTGCTGCCGAGTTTTGATCTCTTCCGTCCAATCTTTCAGCTCTGGAGTTCCCATTTTCTTCCTCATTCTGTCCTCTCTTTCTCTGCTTAGGTTCCTCAGTTTTCATTTAAGTGTGATTGCTTTGTCGAGCATTTTAATTACAGCTGTTTTAAATCTTTGTCAGGTAAATTTAACACCACTGTCATCTTAATGCTGACATCCATTAATTACTTTTTTTAAAAACATAGTTTGAGGTTTTTTTTTCCCCCCCTAGCTTTGGAGATGACAAATAAAATCTAGACATTTTTATATTACAAGACTCCAGATTTTGTTTAAGTTCTTTAATTGGGTTTTTGTCTCCCCCCACCCTTACAGGATATTGCTCTGGTAAGTAGAGACAGGACATGACCTCATTGTTACTGGGTGGACGCTGAAGTCTAGGTTTTCCACTGGCGTCTGTAAACGCCCTGAAGGAGGTTTCCTGTGATTCCTGCCCAGCAATGGTGTTGTGAATCTCCACCAGTCTTCACTGTCCGGTGGACAATGGTTACAGCCCTGAAACTACACTAGGCTTCCTCTGATACAGTCCTGGAGGCAAGGATGGGTACCCACTTTCTACCCTGCAGTGGGGAGACCTGCATTTATCACATGCTCACCATTCCCACAGCAGATCGGAGAGCCAGGAGGCGGGGAGGGAAGGAGCAGACTCTAGTTCCCCAATTAGGCTTCTCTGACACCAGCTTACAGGGGGTATTGGACCCTGCTACAGCCTCTGCTGGCACAAAAGGAATGGAGCCATGTTTTGTCTGGGGCATTCGGGTTAAACATTTCTCCGCTGCCTCTCTCCTTGGCCTCTGAGTGCACTTTCCTTGAAGTCTTCTATTTATCAGCACAGTTTACCGTTTCTAGGCCACAATGTTTTTGTTGTCAGTTTGTTGCGTTGTTTATTGTCTTTTTCAGCTCTAGTGTGACTTACTCTTTCCAATTTCTAAAGTCTTTTTTATGCTTGCTTAATATTTAATGTTCAGGGTTTCTTTTTTATATAACTAGAAGAAAAATAGGACAAAGTACATCTCTTCCATCTTAATAGTGGAAGTACTTTTTTTCCAACTAATTTTGACCCGAAAGACACAATATCTCAGTGAAGAAAGTGGATTCTAATAGGAAGACCAAGATCTGCCCCCTCCACTGTGTACATTTATAGTGTTTGGATAAGAAATGTTTATGTCATTCCTGAGTCTACATAAGAAAAACATGAATACAAAATCACCAGGGAAAAAATTCCTTCATCAGACAATGAGGCATATTACAAAACTGATATTCATCAAACAAACAACGTCTCAGTACAGGAATTAACAAATAGATCAACATAACATTGCTAAGATGTCAGAAAATTTTCAAATATTTATGAGAGTTTACACATGATAAAATCCACTTCAGTGGAGAGAAATGTATTATGTTTTAAATTCTCAACTGTCTAATAATTTAAGAAGCCTGTCTTGTTTTATATAAAAATTTAAAAGTATGCCTACAGACATTTAAATGTTTAGCTGTAATAAAGAAAAAAAACACTATTTCAAGAAAGTCAATGTAACTACATGTGTCTCGCGTAGTGTAAAAGAAGTCATTCTTGGTTAAGTGTACAAACACAAAGGTTTAAAAACGTGTACACAGATATCATTGTTTGGTATCTGTTTGGAAGTGGGAAAACTATAAGAGCCAGAAGTACAAGAAGTTTGTTGTGAGATTGTGTCTCCTAGAAATGTCAGAAGCTGTACCCAGAGTCTCATCAACATGATTACCTAAACAAGATCTGGACTGAGCAGATTGTACTTAGGAACACACACATGTGCGCACGCACACACGCACATGTTCATGCATATGCACGCATGTGCACACACACATTTTTATGTATAGCGATAGTTAAAGACAAAGAGGTCATAAATTTGAGAGAGAGCAGCAAGGGTGATTGGGAGGAATTGAAGAGAGGAAATAAAAAGGGAGAAATGGTGTAATTACATTCAAATTTTAAACGTCAAAATATTAGTAAAATAAATTATATTAAAGTATTGATGGCTTAAACAGGATGCATATTAGAAGCTGGAAGGTGGTTCAGTGATATCAAGAATACGTACATACTGCTCTTGCAGAGTACCTGAGTTCAATTCTCAGTACCCATGACCTGCTGGTCACAACTACCTGTAACTTCAGGGCCAGAGGTTCCAAAGCCTTCTGGTCTCCACTACACATGCAGTCACATGCATACCTCATACAGACAGGTACCCCTACTTAAAAATAAAAACAATCCGTTTTTTAAAAAGTATGCATATTTGATGCTACAAAAATATTTTTAAAGGTTTATTTTAATTTTAAACTGCCAGTGTATATGTGGGCATAAGAGCAGATACCCAGAGACCAGAGTCAAGGCACTGATTGTGAATCTCCCAGTGACGGTGCTAGGAACTGACTCGGGTCCTCTAAAAAGAGAAGCTGCACTTAACTGCTGAACAATCTCTCCATCCCTATTATAAAATATTTTAAGAATTATATAATGAAAACATCATAAAGAAAGTCAATAAACAAACAGATTTAGAAGAAGTTCAGGCGCCACCAAATTCAGATATGGAAGTTAATGCCAGCAATGTGATGGAAACCTGTGAGCTGGTGAAAGACAAATAACCCTGCAGAAACATGGATAATGGGAATAAGAAGATAAACTCATAGGAATGAAAGTTGATGTCCAACACACCTAAGAATTCTCAAGTCCTAATGCTCAATAACTAGGAACTGAACCAACAACAACAACAACAAAAAATCACTTGATTTTCACTAGACTCGTTAAAATTGTAGGGTGATATTGCCTATTTGTTGGTTTTTCCAAAAAGCACTTGCAGAGTGTTGGTCAGGAAGGTAGATGCGATAAGCCTTTGGGGAGAGCTTTTCAGTGGCATCAATTTAAGACTGTCTAAATGGCAGCTGTAGTGGTGGCTCAGGGATTCAGAACACACACTGCCTTTGTAGAGGATCCACATTCTCTTCTCAGCACCCACATCAGGCAGCCAGCGATGGTCTGTAACTCCAGCTAGAAAAGATCTAATACCTCTGGCCTCCAGGAATATCTGCATGCACGTGCACAGCCACATCAGCACCCATCCATACACAGACTTTAAAATAACAACAAAAACTTAAGCGTGTACATATCCCTATAGTCTACCATTCTGTATACGAGAGTTTATCTCTGGTAAACAAAACCACTGGCAGGAAAGAAAGTATTGGTATTGATAGCACCATTATTTTCAGTGCCAGATACACTAAAAACATCATGACACCCGTTACCAAGAGTGTTCAGCAGGAGGATGGACGGTGTTCACCCAAGCCATGTTTTAGCACATTGTTACACTGCCATTTGAAATGAGTTAGAGACACACTACTTGTATTGCAGAAGTGATGTGTGTATGTCTTTATCATGTGAATCAATGACCAGTGTCCATATTGTGCGTATGGGATCATGTGAACACAGAACAAATATGGAATGTTATATTCTAAGTTACAGTAGGGAATGAGGACGTGAATCAAGAGAGACAGGAAGATCAATATAGCCAAGCCAATTAAGTGGTGGTGGGGGGAGTGGTCTTAACATACATGAGGATAGGATCACCCACATAGCTGTGCAACACAATGTGTGTGTGTCTGTTGTGTATTTGAAGAAGTTTAAAAATGAAATATTTATCTTAAGTTACCTCAAAATGCAAACACACTCACAGTCCAAAACGCCCACTTCTTCCACGTCAAAACAGATTCTGATTCTTCACATGGAACCAAAACCAAATGACTTGATTGACACTTGGAGACCATGCTTTCTAAAGGTCTGTGACTGGAGCTCAAAGTAGCTTCCAGCAGCAAGGGAGCAAGGGAGCTCTCCTGAGTGAGTTGCTCCTGTGATAATCAGGTTTGGTGCCTTGGCTCTCAACTTGGACACAAAGCTACTCTAGGGTTTTGCCATGAACTCTGGGGCAGCACCAGAAATTTTGAGGAGAAAAGAAGACATGTTTTGTGTCTAGTAATGCCTTGGTAACTGCTAGCTTGAAGTAATCTACATTTTCAGATAAGAACAGGCATGTTTGGGTATATGGTTATAAACTTAAGGAGAGCCCAAACATGGCCTCAAACATGGGTACACTGAAGTGTGTTTCTGCTACACTCCTTCCAATGGCATGCTACTGTGTGGGATTAGATTTTGGTATTTGCTTCTCTGTGGGATGGGAAAGGAGGCTGCTGCTGGTGGGTCCAGGTATGACTCCAAGGTATGAGATGTTCTACAGTGACCTACAGGCACACACATTCAAAGGTCAAAGAAATATGACTGGGAGGGGGTTAAATGACTTTTTTTTTCTTTAACTTTTTGTATGTAACATTTATAATGACTTGGCCATCAGTTTGGACTCATCTACTTAATGAATGGAGTAGTTAGGCACTTCTTTAAGACTAGACTCTTATGGGAAAAATCACTGAGCAACTAAGGGAGCCAAGAGCATCATTTGCTAAAGGATGCTACAAACTAAGCAATTGCCTTAGGGGTAAAAGAGCCATGCAGACTCCCATGGGGAAGGAGGCAGGGGCTATAACTACTACAGAAGCAGCTACGTGGGTCTGCGACCAATGGCCTTTGGTTCAGTGATATAATTTCTTCCCATTTTATGCAGAAAACAAAACAAAATTAAAGTCCTACAGGTACCACTGACAGACACCTTTATTCCTTTTTACTGCAAGAAGCTAATTGGTATTCCACCCACTGCCTCCATGATAACCCGCAGGGATGAAAGACAACAAAACAATTACAAATCAATTACGGTTACACTGGGGTTTTCCAGAGTCATAAATCTGAGAGTTGCTTTGCCAGGAGACACAGCAAGTTTGACAAGTTCCTTAATATTCAGAAGCCATCTAGTCAGAATTTGCACATTCTGGTGTTGATTACTTCATCCATGCATTTCATAAGGGGAATAGTCAAATACAGAGGCCATTTGTGGTACCTTATTATATTATCATTAAATAAATTGCATTAGGATCATCTGTCTCACTGCATTAGTTGTCCTCAGGCTAGAGACTGGCAGGTTTGCTAGATTTCCAAGCACCTTTTATGGAGATTCCCCTGAACGAATTTCAAAATGCAAAACTTCCCCGGATCAGTCAAGAGTGATTCTGGATGTCGCCCTTGTGTGGTGCCTCCATTCCCTTCATAGAGATGCCAAGGTGCTGATCCAACTCTTCCTGATCCAATTATCTCACTACCAGCCAGGCACCCGAGGGCAGTGCATTCTGCCAAGTGTTGTGCCAGGCTATTATGGGTATCTATAGACACGGTAGAAAGTGTCAGAAAGCTGTGGTATTTGAAGCATATGGTCTTTCAAGTGCCAAACTCAGGGAGTATTGCTATTAGGTCTCACATCTTCCTTAGTGATTCAGCAGTGGAGCCCATCTGCCTCTTCAGCAACAACAAACTCAGAGCATTAATAGCCTAGGCTTCCCCTGCTTGCTGTTCTTATAACCTGTGCTGAGAAAAGCCTGTGTTTTTCTGAAGACACTTATTCTTAGCTCAGGATCCTTATCCTTGCCCTCCCCCTTTCCTTACCCCCCACTTTTGATGTTGAGACAGGTTCTTATGTAGCTTGGGCAGGCCTTAAATTCAATGTGTAGCCCAGGTTGATCTTGAACTTATGATCCTCTGGCTTTCATGTTCCAGGTGTTTTGATTTCAGGCATACACCATCTTGTTCAGGGATAAGAGTCTCATTTTCATTTCACAAATTTTAAAGTTTAGTGTTCACCATCTCCATAAAGGACTCTACTTGGAAGGAAGCCTTATAATGCAGAACCAGAATCTGCCAGGACTATCCAAGGGCAGTGCTGGCCTCACTTTGTAGCCACCACAGTTACACCAAGATGCTTTCGCCTAGAAATGTGAGTTTCACTATTATTCACCCATGCCCTGCCTTAGACTGAAAAGGACAAATGACGTAAAGCAGCTGTTCAGTCTCATTGGACAGTTTGGGACAAGAGATGCAAAAGGAGATCATCTCAGTGGAAAAGGCCACTCTTAGTGGAGCCCATCTGCCTCTAGACCATTAGTAATTCTTCTCCGGGTCTTAGCAAGTCCTGAGTGTGAGGCACGGGATTAATGCCTGAAACATGAATAACTCAAAGAGGTAGTGGATGGGGTTGGACTGCCCATGGGAATCTAGCCAAAAGATTGGAATGTCAGCTAGTATCGACTTATGAGTGAGTATATACCATGTTCATCTTCCTGGGTCTGGGTTACACCACTCAGGATGTTTTTTTTTCTAGTTCTGTCTATTTGCATTCAAATTCCAAGATGTCATTGTTTTTTAACCGCTAAGTAGTACACAATTGTGTAAATGTACCACATTTTCATTATCCATTCTTCAGTTGAGGAGCATCTAATTTGTTTCTAGATTCTGGATATTACAAATAATGCTGCTTTGAACATAGTTGAACAAATGTCCTTGTAGTATGACTGAGCATCCTTTGGATATATGCCCAAGAATGGTATTGCTGGATCTTGAGGTAGGTTGATTCCCAATTTTCTGAGATACTGCCATATTGATTTCCAGAATGCTTGTACAAATTTGCATTTCCACCAGCAGTGGAGGAGTGTTCCCCTTATTCCACATCCTCTCCAGCATAAGCTGTCATTGGTGATTTTGATCTTAGCCATTTTGACTGGTGTAAGATGGTATCTCTGAGTTGTTTTGATTTGCAAAGTATAATGAGCCTACAGTCCATGACCCTAGAGAAGCTAAGTAACATGGTGAACACTAAGAGAAACATATATAGATCCCCCTTGGAAGGGAAAATATACAAGACTTCCTGACTAAATTGGGAGCATGTGGGGGGAGAAGGGAGGGTGGAAGGGGAAGAAGAGAGAAGGGAAGGTGGGAGGAGAACTTGAGGGAACAGGATAGTCAAGATGGGGGGAGGACAGACATAGAGAACAAGGAAAGGTATCTTAACTGAGGGAGTCATTATGGGGCTAGCAAAAAAACTGGCACTAGAGAAATTCCCAGGAATCCACAAAGATGACCCCTGCTAAGACCCTAAGAAACAGTGGAGATGGTGCCCGAACTGGCCTTGCCCTGTAGTCAGACTGATGAATATCTTAAATGTCACCATACAACCATCATGAAGCAACTGACAGATACAGGGGCAGAGACCCACAGCGAAGCAGTGGGCTGAGCTCCCAATGTCAAGTTGAAGAGTGGGAGGAGTGAGAATACAATCAAAGAGGTCAAGACCATGATGGGGACACCCACTGGAACAGTCTATATGAACTAATGGGAGCTCACCAACTCCAGTCAGACAGGGAATGAACCAGCATAGGACCAAGACAGACCCTCTGAATGTGAGTGACAGTTGAACAGCTGGGGCAGACTGCAGGGTCACTGGCAATGGCACCAGGATTTGTCCTGCTGCTTGTACTGGCTTTTTGGAAACCATTCTCTTTGGATTGATACCTTCCTTGGCCTGGATATAGTGGGGAGGGCCTTGGTCCTTCCTGGGAGCAATGTACCTGTCCTCTCTGGTAAATTGGGGAGTTGTGAGCGGGGGAGATGGAGGCAATGGAAGGAGGGGAGAGAGTGGGAACTGGGATTGATATGCAAAATAAAAAAGATTGCTTTCTTAAAAAAATAAAATAAAATAAGAAAATGAAACTCCAGGAAGTAGGAGGGGCCCAATAAGAAGGAAGAAATAAATTAGGAGTGACAGTCTTAACACAAGTCACTGGGCAACAGAAAATAAGTTAGATGTTTGGAGGTCCTGAGTTAAATTCCCAGCAACCACATGGTGGCTCACAACCACCTGTAATGAGATCTGGTGCCCTCCTCTGGCGTGTGGGCATACATGGAGGCAGAATGTTGTATACATAATAAATAAATCTTTAAAAAATTACTTTGCCCAATAAACAGCAGGAAGACATTTGGAGAGAACTACGCCCATGTTCCCAAATATTGTTTATAAATATTTGTTTACATTTAAAGGGGTAAAGAGCTATAGAGATTTGCATTGGTATGGATCTTGGTTTATTGATACAAATTTAAGGTCAATTTTGTTATACTATGTATATGTATTTCTGCTCTGATTATTTGTAAAGCTCATTTAAAAATGTAATGTATAATTAAGAAATATAGGTAAATAGAGAATCATCTATAATAGTTAAACTTGTAGTCATGTCAGTTAGATTTTCTAGATGTACAGAGATGTATTTCAGTTAGATAGGTATTCTTCAAACCTTTCAAAGACTACAGAATATGGCATTTAAAATGTTTAAAAACTCAAGTCTTTTCATGACAACGAGACACATCTGCTCCTGGCAGCACCAATTACTTCAAGAGGAAGTTGGGCACTGAAGAGGCTCCTTATGGAGTTTATTGGTCATTTGGGTAGGAAATAGCTCTTGCCTGGACTACTTGATGAACTAGACATGCAGGACCTGCAGAGGAAAGGTGAGATAATCCTTCAGGGTTCTTGCTTCATGAAAAGAGTCTGCCAGACATTATACATGACATAGAAGAAAGTGAGTAACAAACTGCCAATATAGGCAGAACTATCTTTGAAATTTCCTGCTTCATGGAAAAGTCTGCTGGATACTATGGGCCTGTAGGCTGAAAATGGATGCCGCAATGGTACAGAAGAACTTTGGGTGACTGTCCAGGCAGCAAAAATCTCTGTCAATTCTAGAGTTTTTGAAGTTGCTTACAATGAACTTATTGTTTACTTAGGTAACATTATATTTTTATGGAGTCTTTGATGGAGTTGAAGAATTTATAGTTATAGTTTTCCTTAGTTATGATAAAAGATAAAATAAATATAAATATCATAACTATAATTCTTACTTGATACCTGTTTTGTTATATGTAATTTTACTATGTTAAAGTTAAAACCTTTCTTTACATTTAAACAGAAAAGCGGAGGTGATGTGGGTTTCACCTCTGTATGCTGTGAATACCATTGGTTAACAAAGAAACTGCTTTGGGTCTATAGCAGAGCTATAGGGAAACAGAGGTAGGCAGGGAAAACTAAACTGAATGCTAGGAGAAATGAGGTAGAGTGAGGGAGATGCCATGTAGTCCTGCCAGAGACATACGCCAGAACTCTACGCCAATGGCATTTGGTGATACACAGATGAATAGAAATGGGTTAAATTAATATGTAAGAGCCAATAAGAAGTTAGAGGTTATGGGCCAAGCAGTGATTTAAATAATATAATTTCTCTGTGATTATTTCAGGGAGCAGCTGGGAACCAATAAGCGGCCCCTCCTCCTACAGTGCTTCAAAAAAGCATACCTGTAGGGAAGTTCTTCTGAAGAAATGATTAACATTAACGAGAAATGAAAAAAGAAATTGAGGACTATCTCTCTGGAAAATGTAAATAAATCTGCGACACTCCTCACAGGGCATCCCAAGGGCAGCACTTTAATGTTCCCTAAGTGCTATGAAGATCAGGAGGTCATTAATATTACGACCAGCATCCATTTTATAGGACCAATTCCAAATGGCTTTGTCACTTTTGAAATAGTGCTTTCTTCATTATAAGGAAAGTGCCCTGGTCAGTGTGGTGCACCACGATACCCACTTATCTAATAATCCTACTGATATCTTTGATACATTTGGTCTGAGTGCTAATGGCGTGGATTTGTTAACGCAGGGTCAATTCCATCAATACTGGGACTGTCTCTGTTGCTATTAAGAATGACTTTATGGAAATGAAAATGCATGCCTACCAGCCCCACCTCAGTTATGATGATATGGACTTGTCTAAATGATGCAAAGACTTTTGCTGAGAACTTATTATGTATGCCACCTTCATATCATCTATGTGAAGTGGGCATGCTTACCCTGGTCTTCCAGGCAGAAGAAAGATACTCAGCAAGAGTTTAGAACTGACCAAAGGCTGCATAACCACCAAACTGTACATTGCATGTTAGATCTGACCCCACTCCACTAACTGGTTTGCGAAAACAACAGACCAACCAACTAAGAAGTAAGTACTATGCCAGTTCCTCAGTCACTGTCATTAACCCCCAGCTCCCATGTGATGTGTGTTCCTATGCTATGTGTAGCCCTCTGGGCATTAGATGTAACAGAAACCCTGATTTTTATGCCTCTGTTTCCCCAAACCACTTGATCTGCCCTCTACATGTCCACACACATATTTCATGGGAAGAGGTAAAATGTACCACTTTGCCTCCAAGTAAATTTTGATGAGCAGAGCTTTTGATATTATCGCCTATGTTCTGAACAGCCAGATATGTCATTCTCAAGGAAGCTTAAGTATGTGGCAACTTGTTTTTTCAGTTACAAAGTAGTAGTCCCTTTTCACAAAATAAAATGACCAGTTCCCTCTATTCTCATGTTCTGAGGTAGTGATTGTGTCAAAAGAAAAGCAAATAAGATTGGGGTGTGAAGTTAGTCAAAGTAAAGAGAAGAGATTTAATAAGACAATTTAAACTTCTTTCTTAGAGAGGGAGGGAGGAAGGGAGGGAGAGAGAGAACAGGTTGAATTTGCTTTATTTTCATCATATAAAAACACTATGGTAAGTCTGCTAGGACTTGTTCCCTCTGCTCTGAAACAATGGTGTGGATTTTCACAAGGTGGCTGGTGAATTTCTGATTGGGAGAACTGGATGATTTAATATTCTCAGCTGATGAATCAATAACTCTGAAGGAAGAAAGGGGTCCATTATGAGAGAAAGCTGGGTAATTTCTCTCTGGCTAGGCTTTGGAGCTTGAATGAGAGTGAACTATTTACCCTGAAACTTGGGATAAGGTTTCTTTCTTTCTTTCTTTCTTTCTTTCTTTCTTTCTTTCTTTCTTTCTTTCTTTCTTTCTTTCTTCTTTCTTCCTTCTTTCTTTCTCTTTCTTTCTTTCTTTCTTTCTTTCTTTCTTTCTTTCTTTCTTTCTTTCTTTCTTTCTTCAAAAAGATAAAAGAAAGAAAACAGAGGAAAGTGAAGGCCATCCAGGTAAGGAAACTGGGTGTGGAACTAGAGGAGACTCCTTTCATACTGCTTGCCCAATGGCTAATTTGTACCAAAGCTACAAAATAAGAGAGAAATGAATTTATTCTTATGAAAAGCCTTAGTATATTGTCTGAAAAGGCAGACATTGCGGATACAAGAGAAGATGGGGACCATAGGGGCAAACCTGCACAAGAAGATGCACTTCTAAGAATTGAGTCAGTTGGCAGGGAGCACGGACGATTCTAGGCTCCCACAGGCTACAAGTAGCACAAATCATGTCCAATGAGACATTGAAAGGTACCACCTGTACTCATGCCAACACAATCCCGTGTCCTTGCTGGTCTGGGCCCATTTGAGTCTCATCTCTAGGATTTTCCCCAGGAAATCTTAGGTTAATTCTCAATTAGACTATGAAGAGAAAGAAGCCAGAGCAGAGCGTAGAAATGGAAGCAGCTAAAAAACTGCCTGGTGATTCGCCCTCGGAGGGGAAATAAAAATCTGTATTTGCGCTGCCTAAACAAACAAACGAGGATGTCTTTCGTGTAGAAATAGATGACGAGATGCTATTTCTACTCAGCACAGAAGCACACGAGAGCAGTTAGCAGAGGTCTGCTGTGTGGTAAAAAACAAACACTGGTCCATCATGATGCCCACTGTATTACCAAGCTGTCTAGCAACTTTACTGTAAAAGGAAAGTCAGTTTAAAGATACATGATTCCTGCACTGTATTTCCCTCTCGCACTGGTAAGGCTCACCGACCATAGGTAAAAAGCCTTAGTGATCCCTTCCCTCCATACATCACAGTGTGCCAAAAATGATCACATCCCCAAAGACGTTGTGCTTTTGTTCATTTGGTTGTGAGACAGGGGCTCTCGCAGTCCAGACAGGCTCCAGACTCACTGAGTAGCTGATGACGGCTTTAACAGCGAATCCACTTCCTTCTGTTCCCAAGTGTGAGGATTACAGGCTGGTGGCACTATGCCTACTGCTATATTATGACCTTTCTGAAATTGATTTAACTGTGCCTAGAAGACACTGAAATGAACAGGAATTCATTCTTTCCCAGCTTCCAGGCTACATATTTTATACACCCCATCTCATTCAGATCAAGGGCTCTAGAGTGCAGGGAGTTTGCTCTTGCTTTGCTGATAGGAAGGGCCGTCATGACTAACTTAACTTGATCATTTATTCACTTTCCTCCCAGTAACTCTTCATCAAGGGCCTGCAGTGAGAACAAAGAGCAAAGTCCCTAGATTTGTGGCATTTACATGTACCGGGAGACCAAAACATGAAATAAAATATAAGACATGAAACAGACAAATAGATAAGATACACACTAAGATAAGAATTACCTCACATACAAAGAATGAATGGGTGATGGGAAGCATTAGAGATGAGATAATTGTTAATGGCTGGAAAGGAAAGGCAACATCGAGGCATACGGCAGGCAGAACCTTCTTCAACTTCATGGGAATGTTTATCAAAAGGCTGGGGCTATTTACACCCTTGAATTCAGGGTGTGTGTCTACATTAACTGATAGCCTTTGGCAGAAGCTGTGCTCTGAACAGTTTGTGGGTGTCGCTTTAAGATGAGTACAAACTTCCACTTTAGTGTCTTGAAGCTCTGAAGTAACACCGGGATGAGGTCAACGCCACATACCAGGAAGCCTCGGTAAAGTGGGGTAGAAAGGAAACGGACCCTCTCTGGGCTTTGCCCGGTTTCCTGACCCAGAATCATAAGCCATAAAGATAAGTTCTTGGAATTCAAATCACTGCTTTTTTTAAGGAAAGTTTTCAGTTGATTGATTTTGCTATTTGACAATCTCACCATGAATAGAATATGTTCTCTCTCGGAGCTCTATCAGCTGCTCCCATGCTGACCAGTCCCTCGCCGGTTCATGACAAGGGGTTTTGTTATGTACCCACTTAGTTTAACCAGGGCCATTGGTGTGCCCACTCAATTGGAAGTGTCCAGTGGATCACGGGTGGAGTTATAGGTTAATCCCTGTGTTGAAAGGTTTTTATCCTAGTGGATAGGGGAGGGGTCTGTATGCTCACACACGTATGGAGATCCGAGGGCAAATTGGCTTGGGGCTGCCTTTCTCCTTCCACCGAATGGGTCCTGGCAGCAAGCATGCTTATCTAGTAAGCATTTTTCCCAGCTCTCAACCACTGGTTTTGAGGCAGTTCATTACACAGTGTCAGACCAGCAGAACAGAGGCAGTTCTGAGTAGCAGTATAGGAATAAAGGGTGAGTCACGTTTAATGCTACCTCCCTTTGTTGCTCTGGCAGGACTCAATCTCGAGTGATCTTCCTGAGGAGCTAGAACTACGGGCACATTCCACTGTGCCTGCTTGGGAAGAAGCTATTTCAAGCAATGCCTTCTAGGCAGAAGAAACAGCCTCCCAACTGGAATGGACTGGGAGCCTTCAGCAAATGGCAAGGAAGCCAGTGTGGTTAGATCAGACTTAGGAAGGGGAGAGCACTATGAGAAGGCTCAGAAATATCAAGCAGACATGACATCATGGTTGCAAAGCATCCTAGGACTCTTATATAATTATATGTATTATATAATTTGTAAGCTGAGTGATAGCTGTGGGAAGTTAAACCCAGTGGATGACCTGGTATCACAAATACTTCCCCGCTGTTCCTTAAGCACCTGCAAGACAAGAGAGAGTTCACCCTATTGAGTAAAGCATAGATGCACAGTGACTTTGTTAAATGTCTTGAAGCTAAATGGCAGAGCCAGGACACAAGCCAGGTTGCCAGCCACAACTAAAGACTTTAATCACTGAGTAAACCAGAGGTGGACCAGCTCCTTATGATGCCATCTCTCTTAGCAAAAGTGTAGTATCTAAATATTTTCTTTAGAAACTAACTTTTTTAACGTGGGAATTAAAATGTGTGTGTGTGTAGAAACTAAATGGAAAAATATTTATCCATCAGAGTTCAGACATTTTCACCACTTTGAGGGCATTATTGTTAAATACCATAACTGTTCGTGTTCAGTTCATTGTCAGGTAATCTGGAGCCATAGGAACAATACTTGATCAAATATTCAGTTTCAAGTGTGGATGTGTGGATGTGTTGGAGGGGAAGCAGCACTAAGTGGGCTCTAAGTTATATATATATTATGATCACTTTTAGAATAGCTGCAATACTAATGAACAAATTAAAGACTCGGAGGAATCCTGGTATTCTCTTGGCGATGGCTTGTCATGAAAACACCTCCGATCCCTCAAAGGCATAATTAATAATCCCCCAGAATGCATACTTATCCCACTGCTGTGAGTCGAGGTTAAATGCTCCATCACATACTCATTAATCGTTGATATAACAATGAATCTGCCATTTATCATGTAGCTTAATTGTACCGGCTCGTCTGTAGCTGGCACTCAGCGGGCGAGTGAGTGCCAGCATTCTGTCTCCTCTTTGCTGAACTTACTCAGCGCAGTCTTCTAGAGCTTTATTTCTTAAATAATAAGATAGATGCAGAATCTAAGTTTTGAGCATTATGAGTGTCAGGGAAGTCTACTGTATGGCTGCAGCCGCATCCCTGTGTTTCCCTGTGTGTCCCCTGTCTGTCTGTACCATTCTGGAGGGAGCAGATCAGGGACAGAGGCGAGGCAGTGATCTAGGAGCCAAGAACTCCACTCTCCCTCTTTAAATGTCTGGTTATTTTTTTTTTTCAGGCAACTTAAAAAGGCAGTATGATGAGGTCCTTGTTCTAACATTTTTCCCTCTGGGTTTCAGGGGCCGCTGACCTGAAAGGGGTTGATTAGAATAGCAAAGAGCTGACCTCTAAATAATATCAAGGCAAAACCAGAGAACCATTCTTTCAAATAAAAAAAGATTTGATAAGCACAATTTCATTCTCTTTGCAGGAAAGTTAGGGTGATAATATAAAAGAAAATCAAATGTCGTCCTAATTTCTTTATACTTACACATTATTTTTTCCTCAACCAAGTTACAGGGAGGTCAAAGGTTCATTGTGGCCATTTTATCATTACAGTAAAACACACGCACATGTCAAAAGAGGGGGGAAAGTGCTGATCAACCCTTAAGATTCCTATGGGGCAGGCAGAAGGATCATATGTAACATAAAGTAGTTTCCTTTAGAAAGCACTACAGTCTTCTATATAAAATGTGGCCAGTTAGCATTACCTTCAGAAAGAGTAACATGAATTCACCTAGAAGGTTCTTGATTGTTGCATATGTCTTTGCTTATGATAAGTGGTTGTCATTTGATTCAACTGTACAATGATTTTCTCCTCATTTAACTAGACTCGTAATATAGTACCACAAAGAATGTGACGTAGCAACTGACCTAATAGCAGAGATACTAGGAACTGCAGTTACCACACACACATAGCCTCGTGCGACGAGCTGGGTGGCAGGCACATCCTTCCTAAGTGTGCGCTGTGATAAACATGTCCTGGGCTCTCTCTGCCTGGGATGACTTTTTAATAAATTAGATTATTATTTCTCCACGTCTTCTGTCTCTCTCTGAGATGTCTCACTGTAATGTAGCTCACGTTAATGATAACCCCAAATGCAATCTTACCAGTTATGATTTCTCCCTTCATAGTAGCGTCTAAGTGGCTAATGTTCCCTCCTGTAGATAACATCCTGGGCCAGCTAATGAGGAGATGATGATGAGAAGGACAAAGAGGCCACCGGAAATTGTGCTCCTGGCTCCGCAATCAGATCCTGCTTACTTCCCAGACTTCACATCTTTCAGGCATCAAGGGACCTGAAGAAAGTGAGCTGTAGCTCACGAAAGGGAAAGCAGTAGCGCCCTATCACACACCAAGCATGGGGTGCTCTCTTTGGAAGAAAGTGCGTGGCAGAAGCCTCCACTACTGTATGCTCTCCAGCTTAATGTGAAGACATGTATCTTAGAATGTGCAGAACATTTCCATAGTTGAGGGGAAAAGGAAGAACAGTAAAGTCTACCAACACAGACTTGATTAAATTATTGTAGAAGATCTACTATTGTCTGTAGCAAGCACTTGCATGGTGTGTCCTATGTGGAAGACTCTCTAAGAATTGTATATTCCCATTTATTTATTCTACACGCAACCTCGGGAGCAATGTTGTTTTGATTCATATTTCTCAGATGGCTAGATGAGTCGTGGAGACCCAATAACCTAACCCGAGTCACATAGCCACTCTGTGGCTGACCTGGTATTCGGCCAGGTGTTTGAGACCACAGGTGGGTCTCACAGTCAGTTTTCTGTCACTGTCTCTGCTGTCTCAATGCAATAACAGAGAGAACAATGCCCAGGAGGCATGAGCAAAGGCATGATACACTGATATGTGGAAATATGTTTAAAACATGTAAAGGAGTGGCAAAAAGTAAAAGTAGGTTATAAATATTGAATAGTATTCCTTGTATTTATGGATAAAAAGTAAACTTATGGAGAAAAAATATGTCTATCGAAATATATCAATATATTAACAGATATATCAAACTAAATTGATATTTTTAGTAGAATCTTTTGGTACTGGAATTTCTTTATGCTAATGTCTCCTTGTTATTATTACAAAGACTATATATTTTGATTTCAAACTAACATAAATATCATCATAGAAATTTAAATAGGAGAAATATTATATACTTAAATTATTCATATTTACCTATGTGTATGTCTCCACATATACATACCAGTATACATCTAAAATCTAGAGCTAGTCATGATTTGGTAGTAAGGATATATTTCTGGATTAATCCTGGCAGTGTAAATATTCACAACCCTCCCTTGATAGAGAGTTACCTTTTAACACAAATGAAGAGCCTAGAAAATGTTCATTTCCTGTTACCCTGCAGTTCCACTTCTGGAAATTATCCTATGATCAAAATTCAGAAGAAGAGAACTGCCACGTGCTCAAACACTCAAACACAACACAAAATAGTCCATTAGTACATGCCTTGAAAGGACACTGAGAGTTGGGTACCAGGACAAACCATCCCCCATAAAGCCATGAGGAAAGATAATAAGGCCTATTCAAGAGCACTAAGACTGCTCAGCAGGTCTTGCAGCAGGGCACTGGGTATCTCAGGAGATGCCCTAGAAAACTATAGAGTAAATCTAAACCCAGGGTGCCAGAGGCTTTGAGAGGTAGAACTCCTAAACTGGATGACTTGTGCCGTCCCTGTTTAAGATCTTAGTACAGAAGTCTCTAGTGGGCAATCAGTAGGAACTGGAACGCTACAGCAAGTGTGCGAGTTGTGACACAAGGGTCACTGTGAGAAACCACAGCATACTTCCTCTTTGTCTGGGAGCCTATGGGAATTAGTGGAGAAAGTCCCTCGCCAAGAACTAAAAATACCAGGATGTACCATTATAATAAATGATGGGAGTGAGAATTGTTTTTGTTTTATTTCCCCCCTTTTGGAGCAAAGAGAAGGCATTTAACAACTCTAGAGCACTAGTATTGGGAGATATTAGCTGAACAAATGCAGCAGCTTACTTATGAAGACTAATGGCTTGCTTGTCAAGCATTGCTATGGGCCACTCATCAACTCTACCCACCCAAAGGAGGGTGACTCTCGAACTCTTTCCTGTCCTAGCCAGTTCCCTGTCTCAGTGGGCTGACTGACTACAAGTCACAAAGCCCAGACCCTAAAGATGCCACCCTAGGACCCTGCCGAGGGGCATTCTGCCTCATGTCAGTAAATTCAACTAACTTTGTTTAATCTCTGCAGTTCCTGGGTGTCTTTGGAAAGGAAACAGCTTGCTCCTCCTTAGGCTAAGGAATGGAAGAAGAAACTAGGAGAGAAAGGTGGAAGACAGATTGCTGAGAATGTGATAAACCTCACAGTCTGGGAGGGATGGCACAGCAATGGAGAACGATGAGGGAGAGGGCTGGGGACATCTGAGGACAGAGAAGCATCCTAGCTCACTCATGGCTGTGGTATGGACAAGACACCCCTCACAAAGGCTCACATGTTAGGAGGGTGATTCCTCTATGCAGGGGTGGGAGGGGATATGGGACCTTTAAAGGATGGTTATCTGTAAGAGAGAGAGAGAGAGAGAGAGAGAGAGAGAGAGAGAGAGAGAGAGAGAGAGAGAGAGAGAGAAAGAGAGAGAGAGAGAGAGAGAGGAGGGGAAGGGAGGCAGGAAGGCAGGAAGGCAGGAAGAAAGGAAGGAAGGAAGGAAGGAAGGAAGGAAGGAAGGAAGGAAGGAAGGAAGGAAGGAAGGAAGGAAGACAAGATCTCATGTAGCTTAGGTTGGGCTTAAACTCACTATGTAAGAGAAGCTGACCATGAGTTTCACGGTCCTCTTGCATCTGCTGGGACCACAACCATGTCTGCCTTTCCACGTGGTGCTGAGGATTGAACACGGGGCTTGGGCTTCATGGATGCTAGGCAGGCACATTACAACTGTTTGCATGTCTTTTGATGCTGTTATACATGCCATCTGTTTTCCTCTGTTAAGCACTGTCATATTGTAGGCAGTATTGTAAACTCACTGTCATTACTAGAGCAAGTAATGGCTTATACAGTATCAAATATGCATTTTGATATTTATTAGATTTAGTTGGTTCAAGTTTGTCTTATAATTTTGTGTTACTTTCCTGAAGGTAATTAGGCAGGCTGCAGACCTGTCAGCTCAGTACCCCTCTTTTCTTTATAAAGTTAGCCTGCCTCAGGTATTCCACTATAGTAATGGAAAACCATCAGAAAGAGAATTGGCAGTTCTGTCAAGACTATTTGACCTGGTGGATTTAGATCAAGAAAGAGTGGGTTCTGATAACCTCAGGCTCCCAGGAGTCCAGTTTTTGAGGCTCATAGCTAAAGCTCTAGAATTGCCACTGGCTGGACTATGGCTCAAGGGAGTGTATCCAGTCTTAGGTTGCTACAAATGCTGCCTGGGTTCAGACCCTGGCTCTGCTGAGATTGGTTGTGTAGCGTGGGGCAAGCCCCAACAGACTTTGGGCAGGGATAAAACCCAGTTTTATCTGTAAAATGAATACAGATAAGAACTCATTTGCAGCATCATGTTCTGGCCAAGGCAGCTGACATTGTATCTGTCATGAGGAAACCTACACAGTGTTAATCTTCTCTTCAATGCTATTCTGTCCTGACCACTGTGCTTATTGTTATCTTGCTTATGATGGGATTCTGCCAGGTGACATTGGGAAGCCTGGGCAAAGTTACTCATCACGGTTGTATTAGGTATTTTCCTGATGATTGAGACCAAATACCTGACAAGAAATGACATAAAGAAGGGCTTCCAGTTTTAGAATATACATTCTAGTAAATATTCTCTATATATTCTAGTATAATATGCAATATAGGATCTCCATCATGACAGAGAAGGTGTCACGGCAAGAGGGCAAGGCACCTGGCCACATTGCATCCCAGTGAGCAAACAAATGGATGTGAAGGCTGGGCCTCAGCTGGTTTTCTCCTTATTCAGTCTGAGACACCAGCCCACGGCCTGCTGCCCCCAACATTCAACGTTAGGCTTCCCACCTAAGTCAGACCTTTCCAGAAATACTCTCAACAACAGACCCAGAGATGTTTCCGTCATGATTCTACATCTAGTCTAGTTGACAACCAAGATTTACTATAACCGTGAAATTTTGGAAATAAGCTCTGATGTTCTATTTCCAAACCAAATAAAATTTGTAACATTGGCCAACTTTTCTGGTATAAATGTCTTCATCAGTGTGAAATGGTTGAACACAAAGGAGAAAGAGATAGACATACTTGACTCCCAAGAGCTGGTATTGGCTAGCATGGCATCTGTATCACCAGAAAGAGGCTTAAACACTTGCAAAATGGAATGTCAGTAGGGTGGCCCTTGATATTGCAATATGTTGTAACAAACATTAGAACTATAAACACAAAATTCAGTGGGGGAAGGTAGGCACACACCTTTAATCCCAGAGTTTAGGAGGCAGAGGTAGGTAGATCACTGCGAGTTTGAGGTCAGCTGGGTCTACAGAGGGAGTTCTAGGCAAGCCAGGACCATATGGTGAGACCTTGTCTCAAAATAACATCAGTCCTAAATACAGCCATACGTGATGCTCATAAAAGTTAGCAATATAATCTATGATGAGATGAGAAGTCACATGGTCCCTCGAGTCTAACACAGTCCTCGGGGTTTGCTGATTTCTCTGTGGATGATACGGTGACTGCTGGATTTGATGTCACCTTTCATGTTTTGTCCTCAACATTTGATAATCAGTGACGTTCATCATAAGCAGTGCTGTCCCCAAACTAAGGTTTGATGGCAGATGAAATGCTGCCAGCTTTGGGGTGAAGAGAGTAAAGCAGCCGAGGAGAGAGAAAACAGTTCACTTGTTGCCAGGGCTGCCTGCGAATTTCCCTCTCGTGTGATGAGAATGTAGGTTGTCTGCACCACAAGGCAAAACAGGAACGTGAAAGTAGTACCCGAACCTGGGCACTGATGCATATGTGAGAGGAGGGGAAAGTCTTATTAATTAATTAATCTTTGTCTTGCTCCGCTTTGGTCTATGGTCTATAATCTATTTGCAGTTTCCTGGCTATGTGATAGTAAAGTCAATAGAGCAGAAGATCCTAAGTGTGTGTGGTTCTGTGTGTGTGTGCACATGCGTTTGCATGTATGTGTGTGTGTGCATGTGTGTATGTTAAGCCATGCTGTAGTATTTATTTAGAACTGTACCTTTAAGAAAAAAAATTGAAGGGAAAACTTGTTTAGATTGAAAAAAATCCCACCAAGAAGGGTTCAGCAGGAAGGGCTGGGCTTCTGTGAACTCCTTGGATGGTGTGTTTTCATCAGCAGCTCCATTGGTCCCGTCAGACTGACTGGAGCACCAATGGGGGAGTTGGAGACATAGCTATGCTTCACCCCACTTCCCTACTGGGCAAGGGGGAGCTCATCATTCAGGCTTTGTCAAACTCGAAAGGAAAAGATCCATAGCCACATTTTTGTCTCTGTTACCTTGGTGAACTCTTTCTTCAAAACAACAGCTTCAGTTCCAATCTGTCACCCAGAAGATAGCTTAGGGCTACTGAGATTTCTTCCCAGTTATCTGAATCTCTTCCCCCTCAACATTCACCCTTAGATTTCGTGATTTAGTTGTGTGTGTGTCTGTGTGTGTGTGTGTGTATGCTTCAGGACAGACAGGTTTTGAATACTTTCGATAAACAAGGACTTCCACCAAACACAGCCTATATCCTAATTTAGATGGAATCTAGGATTCTGGTTTTCAGGCCATTGGGGTCACAGGTATTTTATTTGTTTGTTTTAGAGGACTTTTTGTTATATCTAAACTTTATTTTGGAATATTTAAAAGGATTTGTTTAATATTTTGAGAAGTTTTTTTTCATTCACAGTTTCCTTTCCTCAACTCTTCTCAGGTCTTAGGCTTCTATGATGGGTCTCTACCTCCTTGTTCATTCAAGTCTAGTTAAGACAAACACAGAGACTAAAACCAAACAAGACAAAACAAACTGTCAGGAGCCATTTCCCTCCTAAGAATCATTACAGGAACCATTGCCCTGGGGAGTCTGCAGAGAACCCCACACCCATAATTATGTTAAGAATCGTTCCATTGACAGAACCTACCCCACCCAATTAAGCTGTTAATGGAGAACTATCTGTTAGCAGAACCCGCCCCACATTCCAGACTATCTAGAGAACTAGGCGTGTCAACTCATGACTGACCTCCTGGCCTATGTGACCTGACCGAACAATACCTCCTGGTCTACGTGAGGAACCTGAACCACGTGACCTGGACCATGCAGCGAGACCCCGTGCCCCTGTCCCCCAAGCCCTCATCCAGGGGCTATATAAGCAGCAACCCTGATCCTAATAAACTGAGGCTTCCACAAATCTTTGCCTAGCCTCCTCCTTCTTTCCTAGCCCATTTATCTTCCAGATAGCACCCCTCCGTGACCCTGGAATAACTGGCTGCAGGGTGGGT
The DNA here is from genome assembly GCF_014885135.2 of Alexandromys fortis. Taxonomy (NCBI): domain Eukaryota; kingdom Metazoa; phylum Chordata; class Mammalia; order Rodentia; family Cricetidae; genus Alexandromys; species Alexandromys fortis. Next base: position 5,706,109 of record NW_026067915.1, on the reverse strand, counting down.
TACAACCCCTAGACTAAGTGACCCACCCAAGGCGGCAACAACAAACTCCCCTGATATAGTCAATGCTGGTAGATCTGAGATCAACATCTAGTAGAAGACAAGGCTGAGGTTTGTGGCTATAATCAAGCTTCTCCAGTGTTCATATACCAGAAGTCACAATTTTCTCCCACACCCTGCAATTCCTACAGAAAACTAAGGGCTGGTTTTAAGTGGTACCCTGTTTAGTGCCAATCAGACTCCTGGTACCTGGAACAGGTTACAAAGAAAGCTCATCCAAAGACATTCTGTCTAAGACCGAGAATTTTAATTTTTTCCATTTGTAAGAACTAGAAGTAAAAACAGACTCCTGGACATTCTAAATAGTATACACTGGAGATGTGGGGAAAAAATCTTATCATAAATATAATATCCTGTATCAACATGTAGAAGAATAAAAATAGACCCATATCTATCACCATACACAAAACTCAAGTCCAAATGGATCAAAGACTTCAACATAAAGCCAGCCACACTGAACCTTATAGAAGTTTAGCATAGAAGAGAAAGTGAGAAGTACACATGAATGCATTGGCACAGGAGACCACTTCCTAAATATAACCCCAGCAGCACAGACACTGAGAGAAATAATTAATGAATGGGACTGAAACTCCTGAAACTGAAAAGCTTCTGTAAAGCAAAGGACACGGTCAACAAGACAAAATGACAGCCTACAGAATGGGAAAAGGTCTTCACTAACCCCACATCAGAGGTCTGATCTCCAAAATATACAAAGAACTCAAGAAATTGGCCATCAAAAGAACAAATAATCCAATTAAAAAATGGAGTACAGACCTAAACAAATAACTTTCAACAGAAGAATCTAAAATGGCTGAAAGACACGTAGGGAAATACTCAACATCCTTAGTCATCAGAGAAATGCAAATCAAAACAATTCTGAGATTCCATCCTACATCTGTAAGAATGGCCAAGACCAAAAACACTGATGACAGCTTATGCTGGAGAGGTTGTGGGGTAAAGGGAACACTCTCCAAGCTGGTAAAGCCCCTTTGGATATCAGTATGGCAATTTCTCAGAAAATTGGGAAACAACCTTCCTCAAGACCCAACAATACCACTTTTGGGTATATACCCAAAGGATGCTCAATCATACCACAAGGATATGTGTTCAACTATGTTCATAGCGACATTGTTTGTCATAGCCAGAAACTGAAAACAACCTAAATGTCCCTTGACTAAAGAATGGAAAAGGAAAATTAGGTACATTTACACAATGGAGTATTTACACACCAGAGGAAAAAAATAATGACATCTTGAAATCTGCAGGCAAATGGATAGATCTAGAAAACATCATATTGAGTGAGGTAACCCAGTCCCAAAAAGACAAATATACGTACTCACTCATAAGTGGTTTTTAGACATAAAGCAAAGAAAACCTGCATACAAATCACAATCGCAGAGAACCTAGACAACGAGGACCCTAAGAGAGACATACATAGATCTAATCTACATGGGAAGTAGAAAAAGACAAGATCTTCTGAGTAAACTGCGATCATGGGAAGCATGGGAGAGGGTTGAAGGGGAGGGGGGAGGAAAAGAGGGGAACAGAGTGAAATATATAGCTCAATAAAATCAATAAAAATACTTGCATTTCTAATATATATTATATTGTATATATACACATATAATATCCTGAACCCAAAAGAGCTCCAACAATCAGAGTGTAGTTGACTCAAAAATCCTCCGGGTACATGCCTTTCTCATTGATCTTTGCTTTCCATCCAATGCTGTCAGTCTATCCAATGGAATCTCTCAACGTTAAAAAAATCACAGGATTTAAAGGACCACATACTGGCCATAACTGAATTAACTGTGCAAAGACAGCATTTACCAGAAAGTATCTACTAAACAGCTTCATCCCAAACAACACAGGATTGGCTCCCTCTGGTCAACTGTCCAAAAGTATGGGAAAACAGAATTGATTCCTTCTGTCACTGTGAATGGCTGTTCTTATTTTTTACTCTAAGAATCCAATGTCACACTTTCCTGCAGTGCAACCAGATTGGACATGAATTCTGAATGAGACCCCAAAATGGAACTTAAGCTGCAAACTAGGCAGCAATTCAAAAGAAAGTCACCCTTCAGCACTCTTGGAGCAATTTGCTAATTTGAGGAAAATGCTAAGCTCATTTTCCTTGATAGAATGAGGTGTTTCAAATATTTCATAGCGCTGATGACGAGGGAAGAGCAAATAATTATAAGCATATTATAATATTCAAATGATGGCTTGAGGGCCTGGATTTTCATCGGGTACTGGAAGCATTGATTACATCCTAGCTGTGTTCATCTACTGCTGTTATCAGATACACACACATTCTGCTGCCTGTGGAACCTTCCACTGCTTGCAGACTCACAAGTGGTAGGTGAGATCATCAGATAGCAAACTCCAGGAAGGACTCTAAAATAAACTTAATATATAACTGGAAACACAGAGCTAGTGCTGGTAGTTGTTTGGATGGTGGAAGATATGAAAAAGCTCAAGTTAACTTCTTCTGACAGTGAGAGAGGGCTAGCTCTAAATAAGAGTCTACACTGATGTGTTCAGCCTAACAGTCCATGTCTAAGCCATCTTGTCTGTGCATGTGAATCTCCCATGTTATAGAGGAATAAAAACACAAAGGGATCACAAATCTCTTCAGAGGTTGGTATTTCATTTTATCAACCAAACCAGAACACATAGAAACCTATTTAAAGATGTGATCTGATCCAGAAAGCCTCTACCTTCATTGTAATTCCTTGTGTATTGTTTTGTTCACATTTTACACCCACCAAGTATTAAAGTCTATGAAAACTAGAAGCATGTCTGACTTCTGTGTCATTAGGCTCCATCTCCAGTGTCGAGTAGATACATCCATCACATAAAACACTCAGTGGAAAACAAAATAGATATTTAAAAAGTTACTAGTGGATGTGTGCACACTATAAGGAATATGGGTATATTTATTATGAAGAAACTTGGGCATGAAATAATTTACATGCATGAGTGTTTTGCTTATGTGTATGCATGTGTGCAATACCCATGGAGGCCAGAAGAGGATGTTGATCTTTTGGAACTGGATAGTCATGAATTGTCATGTGGGTGCAGGGAACCAAACTTCTGACCTCTTCAAGAGCAGTAACTACTAAGCTATCTCTCCAGTCTTCTAACTAACTTTTTAAAAGTCTATTCTGCTCCTAGGCTGGTCCTAATTGAAGATGACTCCACACATTGTCCATTCCACTTAAAACCCAGGATGCACAGAGATTACAGGTATAGAGGCATGGACAGCCATGACCCCTGGATTTCTACATGGGTTCTGGGGAGAGTGAACTCAGGTATTCCTCCTTATTCAGGCACCCTCTCCACTACTACTAGAAGTTTAAGTTGGGGTCTTCCTTGAGCTTCCTGGGGGCTTCCCTGGCACCAGGTTTCTCCCTAACCCTGAAATATCCCCCATCAGGATGTCTCTTTTGTTATTCTCCCCTCCATCTTTTACCAATAAACCATCTCCTCAGCCTTGATTTCTGTTGATTTTTGAAAAAGCTGGGGTCCATTTCTGAGTCTCCTCCAGCACTCTTTCAATATACAAATGACCAGGAAAGAGATGGAAGACAGTTACTATCAACTCCTAGAGAGAGATGCCGTGGGAAGTTTTATCAGGACTCTTATCCTTCAGAACAAGTTGGGCCCCTGCAGATGGTAACATCACAAGGGTTTGGCTGAATTGTCTTCCATTCTGTTGAGAGGAAGAATTTACAAAGACAAACAGGCAACTTGGCCCATCCCTGTCTTAGACCGATAAGTGCCTAGTAAGTTGTAAGTGTTCGATAAACGTATGTTACACAAATGGGTGGATGGAATGAATTGTATTGATTGGAATTAAAAGAGTCTTGCCATAATAAATGTGTTCATAGAACATTCTTCACACAAGCTTCACAGCATGTGAGCCTTGAGGTGGCATCTCCATGTTAGTTAATGGTCAAAGAAATTCACTTGGGGTCCCTTGACAGCATCAGAATCATGGGTAACATCTCCTCATGTCATGGGCTCCTCAGATAGCTACAAATGCCATAATTCCCACCGAGAGACAGAAATGATTGATGTGATGTCACCTGGTCTTCTTCCTTACATTTGTGAATCACAGATGGCCGGGTAATGCCCTGTCAGTCCGTAAAGAATGCACGCCGTGGGGAGGCATGTTTCTTCCCCATCTTACTGTGTGTGATGTATTAGTACATTTCTTCCATTTGTGCTCTTGTGGGCATCTTGTTCCTTCCTAGGACTTGTGATTTGTCTGGCTACATCATTAATATATATGAGGAAATCCCAGAGTTCGAGGGACCCTAGAGCTGTTCGCTGAAAGTGGAGATGAACCTGGACTCAGGCATTCCTAACTATACCATTAACAGACAACCACGAGAGACAACACCCTCTTAAGGACTAACCAGTGCTCACTTACAGAAAATCTAATTGAAACACCCCTAGTCTCTTCTTAGACTTAAGTGAGGGATGTATCACCAATGATAGAATTATCTAGACACAACACTGGGCAATACTGTCTGTCTTAGGATGTGATGTAGGCAAAACATCCTGAACTAACAATTTGTACTTTCACAACCTGCCAAATGAGGCAGTGTAGCAGAGAAGAACACACCATGATTTATCTCTGTAGAGAGAAACATAAATTTTAAACAACATTTTCCATTTTCAGTAATACATGCTTTAACAAGTGGCCGCAGAAGTATTAGTCATTGATCATGTAAAAATATTCATGTGATGTTAGAATTATGCTGTTTTAGGACAGGAGGCATCTTTCAGTTTTGTCCCCCTTAGTCCCTCCATGTGTGTGTGTGTGTGTGTGTGTGTGTGTGTGTGTGTGTACCTGGAGTTAATCATAGACTATTTGGCATGGTAGGCTAGTCTTTTACTATTGGGCTATGTTCTCAGCCCTGTTTTGTTTTTGTACACAGAGAGTTGACTAAAGTGGGAACTCTCCTGGACTAAATTCTGTGGTAACTACAGTGGTGTCCCAGATAGCAATACTCAAATCTATGTTCTTGACCAGGGGAAAAAGTGGATTCCTTGGAGTTTTGAAGACAGAAGAGCCCTTACCTTACAAGTGATGACTCTTACTTTATAAGAAAGGCAGTTGAATTTCATATAAAAAATAAGCCTTTATTTAAGATTACAGAGATTCAAAAGGACAATGAAGATGATACACAAAACTATTTTCTGAGCATCTTGCTGACCTTGTCCTGTGCCAAGTATGACAGCACTTGGTGACATTGACTTTGCTTCCCTAGTTTACAGATGAGGAAGATGAGGCTGGGGGCCACCAGAAACCAGACCACCAGGCTGCCTGTCGAACTGCCATCCTTTTCCAGTTCCAGCTTTATCCTCACAAAAGGTTACTCCTGTATGGAAGTGAATTATGGTTGGTCAAAACCCAAAATGGTACTATCTACATTCTATCATTCTCTTCAGGCCGTGACTGACTCAGAAATGAGCCTGTATGAAGTCCCAGAAAAAATATACAGTGATATTCACAACCGTTGAAGAGATTCTGCCATATATTTCCTGCCCTGAATTTAAAAAAAAAAAGAAAATAAAAAAGAAAAGCAAATAGAAAGGCCTCATTTCTTCTGCTGAACATGGAAGAGTCAGGATGAAACGCTGTGTGCTGTGGGTGCCATCTTGCTTCGATGTGGAGCCAGATGAATGTAAAAGTCAGCATGCTTTGGCTGGAAGGAAAGGATGAAAGTACCTGTGCTCACAAAGACATTAATAATTAACAAAAAAGTGAATATTCTATTACTCGCAGTCAAAGGCATTTCAGCGGGTCCAGTGACCAAAATGAGATTTAAACCCAAGCCTGACTGACCACTAGATGCATGAAATTAGCCAGGTCATGTGGTTTGCTGGCCCCCTGGGATTACCTTTCTCAGATGCTTGAGAGAATGCCTTCAGATCTTATGAGGGAAGATTTCTTTCTGTAGAGGGGGGGTTAATGCAGAAGCTCCAAACTGATCAGGATGCAGAGAATAAGTGTCAGTGGCGTGCTCAGACCCAAATGAGGCAGCTAGGTTGCACAACCACTTTCCAAGGCTCCGGACCACTGCTGAAGTGGGGACAGAAAGATGACGAGAGCTAGCTTCGGGGAATGACAGGAACAAGGCAGTGTTTTCTGGACACCATGGGACTGCTACACTCAGGAATGCTGTGGTTGCCTGCAGATCTACATAAGAACAAGCCAGTTAACCCTTTTAGCGTGGGGCAGGAAGGGTTCAGGAGACTGACCCTAACTGAGGTGCTATGGATGTTTGATGGCTTCTGGGGAAGAAGAGTCAAGTCTTTCTTTCTTTCTTTCTTTCTTTCTTTCTTTCTTTCTTTCTTTCTTTCTTTCTTTCTTTCTTCCTTCCTTCCTTCCTTCCTTCCTTCCTTCCTTCCTTTCTTTCTTTCTTTCTTTCTTTCTTTCTTTCTCTCTGTCTCTCCCTTCCTCCTCCCACCTCTTTCATTTTTGATTTTTTTTAAAACAGGGTTTCTCTGTGTAACAGCTGTGGGTGTCCTAGAAACCCATTCCATAGACCAGGCTGACCTCAAACTCTCAGAGTTTGGCCTGCCTCTTACTTCCAAGTGCCGAATTTAAAGGCATGCACCACTACTGTCTAGCTGAAAGCCAGTTTCCTTTAAGGGTATGGCTTCTATGTCAACCACACTCCAGTGGATAGCCCACAATCATGAGTATATGGACGGCACAAGCTAGAGTGGATGGGTTATTAACTATAAAAGAAAAGGACATAAACTTGGGGTATAGGAAGGTAGATTCAGATTTTGAAGGAGTTAAGGGGAAGAGATGGGGTGAATGAGATTAAAGTACATTATATGAAATTCTCAAAAACTTAATAAAAACATTTGTAAACCAGAGTAGGAGTAGCTAAGGTGAAGAGAGCCCATGCTGTCCCCTCCCCCACCACTATCCCTCCCTCTGTTCGCAGAGGTTTAGGGTTCGAGAGTGTTCTTCAAGTGCTTCTGGTTAAAAATAATAGAAAACCGCAAAGAGCTCTTTTTAAAAACTTGTGATTTTTCTTTAATTGAAAATAGACTTTTTCATATAATAGATCCCGATTCTGGTTGCCCTTCCTTCTAGTTCTTCCTCACATTCCTCCTATCAAGATCCACCCCCTTTCTGTCTCATTAGAAAATAAACGGGCTTCTAAAGGAGACTAATAAAATACAATAAAAATAAAGACAAAAACAGACATACTGGAGTCAGACAAAACAGAAGGGAAAGATCCCAAGAAAAGGCACAAGAAGCAGATATAGATTCGGAGACCCACCCATTCACATGCTCAGGGATCCCAAAACACGGATACCAGAAGCCATAATATATATGTAAAGGACCTGCAGGGGAAAGGGGGAAATATATTAAAATAAAAATAAAAGATAGTGAAAGATAAAATTTTAAATAATAAGAAAAAAGGCCCTGACATAGCACTATGAGACAAGGAACTTGCAGAAATGATTTCCTTTTCTGTTGGTTGTCTACAGCTGGGCATGCAGCCTACTATTAAGAATAGTTTGTTTCCCTGGTGAGGCTACCATGGAAAAAAATAAATTTTCATTTGCAAGTAGCGATCATTTGGAGATAGCTTTTGTGTTAGGGATGGGGGCATGTGTCTGCTTCTCCTTTCAGCTCTAGGACTCCGTCTGGTACAGACCTGTGCACGCTACCTCTGTCTCCATGAGTTCATATACGCATTGGTCCTTTTGTGTTAAGAAGGCCTGTGTTTTAAAGACCAACCCAAAAGATGTCTTTTACTTAAGAAAATCTTTAAAGGTTCAGTCTAATGCTCATTAAATTATTCTGGCTGTTGGGGGTGGGAAAGGTGAGACCCAGAGAGAGTTCCGCTATTGATCGTGACTTGCCCTAGTCTGTATTTTTTGTTACCTAGATGCCTAGTTCCCAAGGCCACAAACTAAATAGCTAAATCAGTCCCTTTCCATCCTAGGGTTTGGGCTTGTGTGCGTCTTTTGCCTTTTACTTCGTTGTTTTTAACTTCTAGGGAAAGCCCTAATGAGGAGTGGAATGACCTCTGTAGAGAGGAGGGAAGAGAGTGAGGAACTTCGGGCAGGCTGATAGAGTATCAAACCTGTGGAGCCTTTAATTCTTCTTATATTCAGATTCAGGAATAATTTTTTTCTGTTTTTCCAAAATCAAGCAAACAAAAACAACTGTCTTTGGCAGTTTATAGACGATAACTATTTGACGGTGTTCAGAAATGAGAACAGAAAGGTAAAGAATGAAAGGAGAAAGGAGGTCTTGGTGTTCTACTTTGGACTTGAGCCTTTCTTATTGACCCTTCTCCTGGTTTGCCCCGGAGGGTCTCTTGACATGCTCGCCACATTACCTCATTCCTACTTCTCACTGGAAATAACTTTGCAAACCCATGAAACACGCTACTCAGGTGATGATGGTTGAGCGTCTCCCTGTTTACCTTTCCAGACAGGATCTCATGCACTCCAGGCTGACTTCAAATTCACTGCTACATAACCAAGGATGACCTTTAATGTCTGATTCTCTGACCTCCACCCCACCCCACTCCCAGGTGCTGGGATTACAGGTTTGTTCCACTGTATCTGATTTGATTGTCTCCCAATGTATCTCTCAGGGACATAGCATCCAAACCTACAATGACCTTGTCTTTCTTTTGATAAGACTTAAGGATCATAAGCAAAAAGAGGCAGACTGGGTTGTCAACGAGGATCCAGGCACCTATGTTATTTTCATGGCATGAGGAACTGTTAAAGTCCTGCTATCAGGCTTTGAGAACTCAGACCTTGCAACTAGAGAGGGGAGAGCCAGATAGCATCATTGTTGAACATTCATTTCAGCTTCCTGTCACCACCCACAGAAGATAGCGAGAGACTGATAATGGGAACTTCATTTCAGACAAAACTATTTCAGTCAGCTTTAAATTGATGAAGAAAAAAAACAAGCAAGGACTACCCCTGCAGATAAAACAGATGCCAGTTTGGGAAAGGCCCCCAAACAAAAAATGTTTTGACTAGAAACAATCAGTATTTCTATAAGCCAACATTTTCTTTAGACGAACCATGGGAAATAGGGCTGTCTCATGTAACACATCTTGTTACATGTGTCTTGTTGGACAATGACTTGTTCATCAGGAGTTGACAGTTGATTAAAAGCCTTGCCACAGGGAGAAAAGAGCTCCTCAACTTCATCCTCCACCTGCCATGGAGATATTTAGGGAGATCTTCTAAACATTAACAAATATATTGAGGCATGTATATGAGGGAGTATCAGGCTAATGTCTCGAGTTTTGTATCAGTTACAGCCATTCTAACCTCCTAGAAGCTCCAAAGAGCTGGCGAGAAGCTTCTGTGTTTTCATCTTTTTTGGTTAGAAATGCATATCCCTCTTGCCCTCAGAGATTCAGCCACTGGATTATACCCGTCCTGGAGACTTTGCCTCATTCAACACACAGTTTCCAATCCTGTTTGTGTTTATTTAGAGTGTGTACACAAGTGTAGAGGTCACAGGACAAGTTGTGGGAATTGGTTCTCTCCGCCACATGGATCCTGGGGTTTGAACTCAAGTGGCCAGGTTCAATGGGAGGTGCCTTTACCAACTGAGGTACCTTGCTGGCCATCAACATGCATTCTAAAATGCATACATTAAGACTGGAGATATGGCTCAGTGATTAAAGCATTTAATATTTCTATAGAAGACCCAAGTTCGGGTCCTAGCACTCATGTAGGATGCCTCACAACCACAAATAACTTCAGCTCAAGATATCTGATGTTCTCTTCCTGGCCCTTGTAGTGCCAATACTCATATGCACATACCTACACAAAGATACACATACCTACTGATAATCAAAATTGGAGCAAAATCTTTTTTTAAATGCCCACATTTATCTTCCTGAAAGGACTTTGTATTATAGGCAAGGTTCAGCTTTAGTGTGGGAATGCTCCTCCTTATTTCTTCTTGAGAAAAGGGTAGCAAGGGGGAATTCTGGTAGTGCATATAAGTTTTGCTTCTATAATGACTTGAACCCAACCTCTCCTTATCACAAGGTAGAATTTCCAAGACACTGTGTGTTAAGTTAGGACTGTAACTTCAGGAATGCAGACAGAAAGGTCAGTGGTCAACTTTGAGATTATAAATAGACTTTGGTCAGAGGCAATACTATTTTAGAAATTTTGATTATTTGATGATTTACTTAGTGTGGTGGTTTGAATGAGAATGACCTTTGTAGGCTTATATATTTGAGTACTTGGCCTCCAGCTGGCAGAGATGATTGGGAAGGATTAGAAGGTGCGTACTTCTTAGAGGTGAGTCACTGGACCTGGGCTTTGAGATTTCCAAAGATTCATGCCATTCCCAGTGTGATCTCTCTGACTCACAGTTGTGGACCATGTGAACCTTCAGCTGTTCCTTCACTCAGCCATCATGGACTCTAACCCTCTAGAAGCTTAAGTTCAAACTAAATGCTTTTAAAAATAAGTTTCCTTGGTCATGAGTGTTTTATCACAGCAGTAAGGAAAAAGTAACTGCCTTATCTGGATATATATTCAGTTAGTTACGTAGTTGAATTTAAAGAGCCCAGGAATTTCAAATGTTAAAAATAAAGCTTATTATAAATAGGACAAGGGAGGGATAACCTCTGCAGAGGCTAGTTAAGAGTTGTCCTACTGAGAGAGGGATCCAGTTGGAGACCTAAGAGCAGAAGACCCAAGGGAAGACTTTGCATATGTATAGATAGAGTTTTGTTCCTCAAAAGATAGGCAACTTCCCTCCCAGGGGAGAAGGTGTCATCATTAGGGGTCCCAGAGATTTGCTATATATTCCCAAGATGATGAAGTCCTATTGGTTCTACCCTTTGCAGCGACACCCAGAGAACAACATTCCTGGAGAATGGTCTTTGGGCACAGAGGGGTGGTGAGGATGTGGGATAGAAACTGCTCAGCATATGTTCCTGGGTTAGGGTGAAAGGAATCATCTGGAGGGCTCTTCCTGAGCATTCTGGGAAGGAATGCTGTCCTTACTGCAGTACTGTGGAATTATCAGTGTGTGGATGGGACTGGTTGATGTTGCTTTGAGGGAACCCCAAAGCTCTGTCTTCAGCAAACAAACCCAGGTGAACCCACGGGATTCTGATCTCGTCAAACCAAGCCCTCTAAGCATCACTGAAGTTTGATTCTCAGTGATTCTTAAAAAACTGCACAGGGAACCTGGCTTCCTGTTCTTCTCTACTCTGGGATCAAAACTAGAGTCTGCCCTCCAATATCAGATCCGTTTCTTGGGGACCAGTGCCTTCTGGAAAGCCGCTGGTTGTTTGCTTCCACCCTCTCAGTTTCTGCCCATTGCCTAGAAATTCTGGCCAAAGGACATGAGCACTTCTCTCTCACTCATGTACCCAGGGAGCAACAGGACTCACTTGATTTCCTTCAGGCTGACCAATACCATAAGGAAGTAACAAATCTTCCTCAGAGAAAACTTTCTTTGAGAAAGTTTTGTTGTTTTTATGTTTTAAAGTTAATGCTGACATCTCAGTACGATATGGATTGAAGAAATACTTAAGGACACAGACTCTCAGGACTGGAATGTCCTTTGAAGTAAACTGGTTAATTCGCCTGACCAATATTGAGATCCTAAGTAGTGAGCCTCATCCTTAGTAATTTTTTATGTTGGAACCATATTGCTTTATAAACTACTTGTTCCTTTTCCTAATGACTCTAATTGCCAATCAACCTTTACTTTTATTAATTCAATAAACCCACACAGTACTTTCTAATTGGTTCCAACACTGATGTCTTACATAAAATTGAATAATTATATCTATTTCTAGAAGCTTTGGATATGGAGGTTTCTAATAGCACCTCCACCCCTTGACCAGTCAGCTCCAACTTCTGTTATAATTATAGTACCTAGAGCAAGTCCCTGATAGATTCTGCTGCTTTGGGCCTCTGGATCTTCTCTGAGGTTAGGGAAATCCACATAGAAGACAATGTGATAACAGGTGGGTGTCCATTCCTTAGGGAGGAAAAAAAAGATTTGCTTCAATTTATAGTTTGTAGTGCATTATCCAAAGAAGTCAGAACAAGAACATGGGGCAGATACCTAGAGATGGGAACTGAAGCAGCCTCTTTCTACCATCTTATACCACACCAACCCATGGGTGGCGCAGCCCACACAGAGCTGGGTTCACCCACATCAAACCTCAATCATCAGTAGAGAAAATGTCCCACGGGCTTGATCACAGGCCAGTCTGGTGGGAACATTTTTCTCAGCTGAGGGTTCCTTTTTCCCAAACGACTCCAGCTTCTTCCAAGCTGACATAAAAGTGAGAAGCATGGTGGTTTACAGCTCCCAAATGGATCACTTAACCAGCGAGTCAGGAACGGCTTAGTGAATCTCTCAGCCTACCAGTCTTTGGAAAAAAAAATACTGGAGTGTAAACTATACAGCTTTTCAGATCATCCCCAAAGCAGCTGGACTCCACTCTCCAGAGTAACAGCCTTTTACTATCCTAAGAAATAACCAATGTCAACAGTAAGAGACATTGGCAGTTGACATTAGTAAAAAGTTTGCTTTGTGGCCAATAAATCCTAGGGGCTGTATATCATATTACTTAATTTAAACACAGAAACAAGTATGAAATATCCTAGTTCAGAGAAGAAGAAACTGAAGTCAGAGTAACTTTCTACAGACACTTAGCTGGTTGATGGCCAACGCAACTAGAGTCAAGTGCTGGTTTAGCTACTGAGATAATATCTTAGGTCAAACTTCAGACAAAATATGTGAGTTTCCTAAGGAGAGCAGAGGTGACATTAATGCTCACTGTGAAGATTAGTCTTTTTCAATATGACAATATGCCTTAGTTTGGGTCTCTGTTGTTGTGAAGAGACACCACAGCAACTCTTATATAGGAAAACATTTAATTGGGGCTGGTGTGCAGTTCAGGGGTTTAGTCCATTATCATCATGGCAGGACATGGTGGCATGCAGGCAGACGTGGTGCTGGAGAAGGAGCCGAGTGTTCTACCTCTTGATTTGCAGGCAATAGGAAGTGGTCTATCTCACTAGGTGTGGCTTGAGCATATAAGAGACCTCAACATCCACCTCCACAGTGGCACACTACCTCCAATAAGACCACACCAACTCCAGAAAGGCCACACCTCCTAAGAGTGCCACTCCCTTTGAGGACCATTTTCTTTCAAACTTCCACCCAGTATATTTAGGAAGTGTCTGGGTGATGATTAGCATATAGTATACCCTATAATTCTTAGGGGTATTGTGTAACACCCATGTAGAAATCACACTTGTTCTGTTCAGGGAAAATAGAAAGCCTTCTCTTTGGACATGAAGAGATGATGCTTCCCTCACTCTGCTTCAAGTTCTGAGTTCTGAGCACTGAGCATCAGTGTCTGCGCTCTCTGGCTGCCAGGAGCATCCTTGCACACCTTCTGTGAGCACATCCGTTATTACTGACTTGAACTTCTGCCTCTCTATTTGTATCTTCACACATTTTAAATTCAAATGAGTTGCTAATTGATTCACCCGCCATGCCCCTACTCATTCCTTAGTATATCACAACTCTTTGTAATTACTGCTCTGACGACACCCAGAAAGAGCTGATTTCCCACCATGTTCCAGACCAGTACATGGGGAGGAAGGATATGGCTGTCACACAGAGGGCTCTGTAGAAGCAGATGTTGAAGTGGATTTGGGAATTCTGGTGTGTTTTGAGGGGCGGTCTGTGGGTGGAGATTGGTGTCTGTGAGAAGAGGGTGAGAAGCGGGATGCAGAAAAGAGCAGGGAGGATGAACTCTTACCCTATTTGCTTTTCAGTCTGGGGCAAACATGATCAGAGCTGCTCTGCCTTAAACACACGTGGTGCGGCTTTTATACTTTACATCATTTGGTTGCTGAGAGGCACAGTGAAGATGCGCACTTGGGAGGCATCTTGCAGTGCAGGCACAACCCCAAGGATGCCGTAGCTGACGGCTTCCTGCTCATCAATCTCCCTGCAACTGGGCTTCAACCTTCCAAGAAAGGGATCTAATTGAGCCCTGGGGATAGAGGTGGTGCCTCTCTGATCTAAAACAAGACATGAGAGGTCATCAGCCTAGCAGAAGAGGTAGGATCTCTAAGATGCTGCTATCTTTCTCTCTGTATTCTGGTTCAAGAGTTATTTTGGTAGCCAACGCCCTGCCCCCTTCTTTAGAAGTTCTTGGTGGGCTAGGGATTATGCCTCTGTAGACCCCACAATACATAGCACAGTGCCTTTCGGATCATGAAGATAGAGCAGGTGTTTATTAAACAAAATAGAGGAGAATTATACAAAAATTTTAAAGGGAAAAGGTGGCCCCCTTATGTCAACTTTGAACAATTACTTAGCTGAAAAGGCAGAATTATTCACTGGTACCCACACAGAGCAGATATATTAAAATTACAAATATAAAGTTGAAATCATAAATCTCAGAAAACACTGGCAAGTATGACTCTGATTTCTTGTGGTATTAAAATGTTAGAAGCAAAAGAGAAGTCTACTGAGAATGTTGCTATCATTTTAATTTTTTCATAAGCCAGAAGGCATTTAAAAATTAAAGAAAAGTGAACCACTGGGAAAATATTTGTAACAGATGAAGGCTTATTAATTCATGAAGAACTCATACACATTGGTTGGACTAATAAAAATCCCCTAATGGAGAAAAAAGGGCAAAGGATAGGGATGTTCACTTTTAAGGAGAAAAACAACTAAGCCATGGGGATAAGCAAAGGGTGGGCTCTTTTCTTAATCGATGAGTTTCAGTTTTAGAACTGAAGAGACGGATTCTTGTGTATCTAAATGGCAGGTCTTGAGAGCACCATAGCATTGGCAGAGGTCAGGGAGATGGAGTTTATATCTAATAGGGATTTGGTGCTGGAATCAAGTTTAACAATTTTCATGAGGACATTTTGGTCACACAAATATAAAGCTTTTGAGCCAACCATGCTGCTTCCGAATATTTTCCCTAAAGAAGTCATCTGAGATATAAACAATGATAAATTCCAGGCATTGAAAGATTCAGAGGGAAATAAATTAGTTTATTCACTTACTATGCAGCTATTAAAATTCACCCTGTTGAAGAAAACTTATTGAAATCAAGTTATAATATTAAGTTGATGAAAGTCAAATATAAACAAGGCAAATCAAAGCATATTTATGAATATTTTTATCTCTACATCCTAGATGAATAGAAATTAATCACTATATCAGAATGATGATAATTATTTTTTCATATTTCAGTATATTCATATTCTGTACGTATTATTTTGGCATTAAGATGAATCAACCAGACCTTCTCTCCTGTTCAACTTCTCCCCTCTCAGCCCCCAAGGCTTGTGAACAAGACGCCAGGAAAAGATGAAACTTTAGCACAGTTCTGTTCCCTGCTCTGGTCATTGATCTCAGACTACTTATTCTGCATCTTTGACTAAAGGATGTCCTAATCCTCTCATTTTTCTCAGTCAAAACACTTAGCTGTTTCTCTGCTGAGAAGGCACAAATTGTTCTGCAGTATAATGAATGTGGATTTGAAAACTTCCATGTTTAATTCCAACTCCCAGATGAAACAGTTACACCCTTGAGCTCAGAGACTCGCTCCTCTCTTTGCAAAATGAGGTTATGAGCAACCACCAAGTTTTCTTTTCATGGGGACACAGACCTGGGTCCAGACTGCTTTGCCCCAAATGCTATCTTTGCTACTACCGACTGTAGAATTGGAATTATAGCTAAGTGTTTAACCTTTCTGTGACTGATGACTCACATAGTAAGAGATAATGACAGCATTCGCTTTGCAAGGTTTTAGAAGCATTTTGAAGATTAACAAGCACTCCAAGCAATCCCAGGACCAGCTGCATGCTGTGCCAGCATTTGCCATGATTATGCAGTTGGGGCACTTGGTGCAAAACTCGTCATAGACAGACAATTCGGTTAATCAAGCTCTTGGGGACCTCTTGCTATGTACCAAGCTCTGTTAGAGGTCTAGGGGTGTCAGAAAGGCCCTCATCTTTGCTAAAGTCTTGAAGGGGAGGCATGTACATATAGAAACACAACTTGAGCTGAGTGGAGGAAGTCAAGGCACCATTCTGTATGGGGCACCTTACACGCTCCAAAAGCAAACTGTCCTCTGTCACAGGAACACTAAGAAGGAGATGAACCTGATAGAAACTTGGGGCATGTTGCAGTAGCCACCCTTCTCCCTCTATTCCCTTCTCCTTTAAATCAGCTCTCGACAAACCCTTAAGTGGTGACAGAGCAACAGGAAATAACAGGAAAAAAAAAACTAGAAGGAGAGGGCAAGTGTGTGTGTATGTGTGTGTGTGTTTTTCCCAATTCTACTTGCTCCCTCCTGTCTTAGGCAGCCTGGCAGAACCACACTGCATTGTAGCCATGCGTGCACACTTTTAAAGTTCAAGGTCCTTTTTCAGTTGCTGCCACCCAGACGTGGGAATTATGTTCCCTCTCTGAGCTTCTCTGACCTTTCATGAGAAGCCCTGTTCGCTCCCATGTCCGTAGAGAAGTAAATACCCAAGTATTGCTGTCACAGAGTTTTAGGAACTCTCATACATCGGAACAATGGGTAAAGCTCATTTTCCTCAAAGAGTCTTCTGTTTTCTGATGTCTCATGACTATACCTCACCCCAACACATTTGGTTTCAGTTGCCACTCTCCCCTCTGGGTTCTCAGTAGTACCCAACTTAAAGTTCAAGTTTCTCAAATACAAGTCAAAAACAGGCTGAGCCCAGGGAATGCTACGGGGAATGGGTGCTCACCTCTCTACAAGTCCTGTTCTTCTGTATCTGGTTTCCTACTGGTTTTATGAGACTTGCTGGGCCGCTCTTCTCGGAAACTTGCCCTTGACTTCTCTCCCTGGCTCAGTTATCATCTGCACTTACGTCATGACATCACTCAGGAGAATTCCACTTGACCAAGTAGGCCAGGTGTTCTGAATGCGGTTATTACGCCTTTTGTCTGCGCCTAGCACCCGTATGGTGGTGACCTTGCATACAGATGGTTTAATCAATGTCTGGTGAGTAAATGAATGAAAAACTGAAGTTCCCAGATATGTCAGATAGAGAGTTAATGTAAGAATAACAGATGCCATTCTAGGGTAAGGATATCTTTGCGGAAGTTACCATCTTAACTGAGTCTCTAAAGCTTCAAAGACTGATCCTTAGTGACAGGGAAATGCAAATCTAAACAACTCTGAGATATCATCTTAAACCTGTCAGAATGGTTAAGGTCAAAAAGTCTGAGAGCAGCTTATGCTTGAGAGGATGTGGATTAAGGGGATTACTCCTGTATTACTGGTGGAAGTGCTACCTTGTACAACTGCTGTGAAAATCAGCATGATTATTTCTCAGAAAATTAGGCAAGACCTAGCAATACCACTTTTGGGCATATACCCAAAGGAGGTACACTCACACCAAAAGAACATTTGCTCAACTATGTTCATAGCAGCATTATTTGTAATAGGCAGAAACTGGAAACAACCTAGATGCCCCTCAACAGCAGAATGGATATAGAAAATGGAGTACTACTCAGTGGTAAAATAAAGGCATCTTTAAATTTGCAGGCAAATAGACAGAACTAGAAAAAAAACTGTAAAAAGAGACTGTTCTTACATTTCCCAGCCACCCAGACCCAAATAATCACACAGAAACTATATTAGTTACAACACTGTTTGGCCTATTAGCTCAGGCTTCTTATTAACCTACATTTACATCTAAAATTAACCCATTTCTATTAATCTATGTATCACCATGAGACCATGGCCTACCAGTAAGGTTCTGGCATCTGTCTCCTTAGGCAGCTATGTGTTGTCTCCTTGACCCTACTTGATCTCTATATAGATATCTCTGTTCAGATTTCCTGTCTGGCTTTACTCTGCTAAGCCATTGGCCAAAACAACTTTATTCATCAACCAATAAAGCAACACATATACAGAAAGACATCCCACATCAAAAAAAAAAAAAAAACATCCTGAGTAATATAACCTGGACCCAGAAAGACAAATATAATATGTACCCATTCACAAGTAGATACCAGACAAAACAAAGGATAACCAGCCTATAGTCCACAACCCCGGAGAAGCTAGAACCCTCTTCCAGAAACAGTTGGAAGTAGATGCAGAGATCTACAATTGCTGCTGGACTGAGCTCCTGGAGGACAATTGAAGTGAAGGAGGAGAGATAATATGCAAAGGCGTTAAGACCATGATGAGGAAAACCCACAGAAAAAGCTGACCCAAGCTACTGTGAGATCACTGACCCTGGACTGACAACTGGGGAACCAGCATAGGGCTGAACTAGGCCCCTTGAGTACAGGTGATACTGGTTTGGCTTGGGCAGTATATGGGGCCACTGGCAAACTAATTGTGGAGCCCATTCTCTATGTAGAGATACCTTGCTCAGCTTAGGCAAGGGGGATCTTGGTCCTGCCTCAAGGAGGTGGTAGGACAGACTGAGTTGACTTCCCAGGGGAGGCCTTACCCTCTCCGAGGAGTGGTGGAGTAAGGGGAAAATTAGAGAGCAGGAGGAGAGGAGGGAGGAGAAAATGGAATTGGTATGACAAAAATAAATAAAATTATAAAAAAAACACAGAGTTTAATCTCTAATAACATTTTCAAAATCCAATTCTAAGACTTGAATGCCAAGGGATATTTTCACATGGGATCCACTGGGTAGTTCAGAGTAATAAAACTCTCAGAGTTATACAGAAAAAAAGGAAACGATTTCCTGTGCCTAGGTTGCTCTAAAAAAAAAAAAGCCACTAATAAATGAAACTTCTGTTAAGTCATTGAGTCCTTTAAACACTGCAAAGCTGGCATTTAAAATAGTCCATCTTGTGTCTCATCAAGTGCAAATCATATAATATTTAGTATTTTTGATTTCTAGTCTCTTGTCTATTTTCTACTTATATTCTAAAGACTGGCCACTGATGCCACAACAATTTAATGTTATCATTGATTGAAAACAACAACAACAAAAAAACATAGATGAGTTCTTCCTTCATGAGTTTTGTAACCTTTACTTTTTTCCCCTTCTAATTGCATTTCCATTTTATTTTATTCATGAAATTGAAGCCAAATGAGATAATCTAATTCCATACCTTAAAATGTTTTATTGATTGATCTTTCATATCTCTGTGACAAATCCATGTTTGTAAATATAGATCTCTTGAAGCACAGTTCTGCCAGCCTTAGGATTCAACATATCATTTGGACTGAGCTATCATTATGAGTACAGAACTCATCAAAGCAATAGATTATAAAAAAATTGATGAATCATTATTAGTTAGTTCAAAATGTTTCTCAATGAGATAAATGGTGGCGCCTCCCACACTTGCTTCATATATTTGTGTGCGAATAGGAGCAACTGCTAGAAAAATAAAATTTATCCTTACTTGCATTTTTCTTGTGACTATAAATAGACACAAAAGTCTCATAACGGTTGTGTCACTCAAACTTCCGTACTCCCTCCAAGTTGCACATCTAAAACATTAAAAATATTTTTTGATTTATCATCAAAAATATTTTTAATGATCTATCAAGTGACAAGTTAATTATGTCCGTCTTAAGTTTTGAGGAAAGAAAACAACTAAAGAACATGACTTGGAGAAAGACTTGTTGATTACTGTGCCAGGATAGTTATCTACTTTCTCAATGCCCACGGTACCTTAAATGAGTGCTTGTTCCGAATTTGGAAGATGAGATGTCTGTTAACCTGAGGTATTGTACGTAGTTAGCATGCCACTTCTGACAAATTCTCCTATTTGTCCTCTGTTGTTGGACAGTTCAATGTTAGGAATTTAAATTTTCAATTCTGAATTTTAGTTCAGATGAAATTTGACAATCTTCAAATCAAGCCTGCATTTACTCTTTGGGATTCTTCAAATTTCCCAGGAATCTCTTCCTAAGACTCAAGATGGCTACCTGAGGTCAACCAATCCACGGGCCACTGGGGAGGTAAATGACTGACGTGTTTTCAGGAGGCAGAAGCTAATGGGGATTCTCTGGAGACACTCTTCCTGTGGTCACGTGTGCCCTGTGGCCATGCTGGTGAAGACTTCATCTCCCCTGCATCAGCTGCAGGCAGGCCTTGCTTTCCCCATTGTTTTGGCCATTACTTCTCTGACAACAGGGGTCATTTTCACTATTAGAGATATCTCTCTGCTGTGTGGGATGTTGAAATGCAATTATCCAGTAACTGAGTTTGCACTTTCTTACTGAGATAATCATTAAAGGACCCAAAGAACCAATAGTGCCAGAGAATTTCCAGCCTGGGAGATAGTGGGGGGAGACCAGCCTGAGAAGAGACATATGGCTGGAGAAATTGATTTGAATGATTCTAATGACAATCAGAACATAAACTGATCCTGGCAGGTTATTACTAAAGTCTTTACTTGAACCCTCTACCTATCCCCACACTTCATATATGTTTCTATTTCATTTTTTTCTTAAGAAGAAAATAAATTGACTAGAGTTTATATAAAACAAACTCTTGGTTCAGTTTCCTTCTGCTTCAGATTTATTTTTTTAATTCAAGAAAGCTACTTTGATACTAGGTTGTTCTGAATGGGAGCCACTATTCTCAACTTTAATTCATTCAAAAACGTCTGTATGCCTGAGATCTGGCACAGCCCCCCATTCTCCCAAAAATGTCAATTTCTGGTCTTAAGGAAATTGCAGTCTATGGCTTGAAATACCAAAGATATATTGTAGAAACTCATAAATTCTCTGAATAGTTTTGATCTCTTTCCTAAATTCCCAGAGTAAATGTTTATGTGCTGACCAGATGATTAAAGCTGTAAGTCTTAAAACAGAATTATTCGGGTATCTATAGACAACAGTAACGAAGGTGTGCTTCCTAGAGGGGCAGCTTCTGTTCCCAGAGGCACTGCAAGGAGAGAAGGCAGGGTGTGACAGGGGAAAGTATCTAAACAGGACCGAGAGGAAAGGGGAGGATCCAGGGTCCCTGTAAGTGCTTAAGCTAATGTCAGTTTAGCCAGCTTCTAGTCTTAGGCTTGACCCCCAGTGAAAGTACAAAGCTAACTGCTTTCCAGTTCCCTGTGGCTTGGTCTTTGGTCTTTCCTGGTTGTTCAGTTCTCTGCTCATGCTAGGAAAGAAACTCTACAGCTTCCGTCACCCCAATCACAATCTCGCGTGTATTTCAATCTTCGTATGCGGGAAACAAGATTATTTATTTCCTCCTCCTCATACAAAAATACTTAACTTCTTAAGAGCCTCGGTTTCCACGATTGTCACAACACACAGCATTATTCCAATGAAAACACCATTAGTCACCCGTCTTTACCATATCCTCAAATCCAACACATCAGCAAGCAAACACCGTCGATGACATGGAAGGCTACAGTTTCACCCTGTTCCATATGCTGTCTTACTTCTGTCTACCAGATAAAGACTCCACGGATGTTTGTCATGCCAGCACGTAGCTTCCCTCATCCTTGCCTTCCTGGAGCTTTCGGTCCATTCTGTAGGTCATTTTAATCATAGATGCCAAGCCACGAAACCTGTTTGGAATTGTTTGTGCTGTCCCACTGTTTGTTTTCTGTCCTGTCCCTTCCACCCTTGGAGTCTCACGAGCCTAGGATGGCCTTGATCCTGCTGGGCAGCCTAAGGTTGATTTTGAACTTCTGATTCTCTTTCTGATTCCCTAGTTCCCAAGTTCTGGGATTAGAGGGGCAAGTCACCACAGGCAGCTAGTTTCCATTGTTCTTAAAAATAAAACCCAAAGTTCTTCCCTAGCTGATAGGACTCTGCATCACTGGGTTTTAGCCTGTAATTAGAATCACCTGGAGAACTTAAAATAACCACGAGAGAGTAGCAACAGCAACAAAGCCCAAGCCATCAGTAAGTAGCTTCCATCTCAGATTAGCGGCCTGAGGATTTCCACCTGCAGTGAGAACTGACAGTCAGTGCCCTGACATCCAACCACTACTCGTTTTTTTTTTTTTTTTTTTCTTTTACTATCTCAGTCATTAAGGCTCAAATTTACTTATTTACTTACTTTGTTCCTTGTTGTTGAGTTTTGAGTATGCTAAAAATCTTATAGCGGCCCAGAACTGTGAAATAGCTATTTTCTCTTTCTGGAATGCTTTTGCCCACATTTGTTGGCCCCTCTTGCCATTCAGGACTGAATTCAAACAGGATCTTCAGAGAGGATCATGGGGAGGATAACAGGTTTGTTAGTCCTCATATCCACACATGTGAGACCAGAATCCTTGAGGCCCATTTTTCTGGGCTTTTTACCCGTGGCTGCTCTTCCATCTCCTTGCTTTGCTGCGTCTCTGTCCTAAAAAGCACTGGGATTATCAGATTCTTAACAAGAGGAAACGTGTGATAGCCTCCGAGGAATGACGTTCCTCCTGGGGTATGCCCTGGCACATACCCTTCTAGTCATCCTTCAGTTACTTTTCCCGAGAACATACTCAGTGAAAATCCTGCTCAGTTTCAGAAACTATTCCTTTAGGGAGAGAGTTAACAAGGATTTAAAGATGAGACGGAGTAGAAGGAGCTCTGATGCCCAAACCCAGATTTTACTCTAACGGAACCTCTCTGTGCTCCATCACATCCAATATCCTAATAGGGCTTACATGGACAAAGGATACTACATGTTACATGTACAAATAGCAGTTTTTTATAAAAAGATCTCTCTCTTTCCCTCTCTCTTTCTGTGTGTGTGTGTGTGTGTGTGTGTGTGTGTGTGTGTGCGTGTGTGTGCGTGTATGTGACTATAGGTCCTCTGGTCCCCTGGAGCTGAAGTTACAGGTGATTATTCTTCATTTGATAGAGGGCTGGGAACTGAACTCAGATCCTGGAGAAGAGCAGCAAGTATTCTTAACCACTGAGTCACCTCTTCTTCCCTTAGATGTCCTTCTGTGGGAATTCTTTCTGCCAAGAGCGATAATGCCCACAAGAAGCCATGCCCAAAGACTGGTACCCCAAAGATATTGGCAAAATGAATTCCCACAACATCCCTCTTTCTGTTCTCCCTTAAATCCATGAGTGACCAAGGCTAGCACCAGGTCCCTTTTATTATAGCTTATGGGCCAAGTGGACATGGAATGAAAGTTTCAGGAGTTAAATCCAGTCCCTGTGCCAAGCCAAAGAGCTGGACAACCCAGACACGGATTTAGGACCAGATTTGTAAGAGTCAAAGCTAACCTGTAAACCCGACTTGCCCAAAGACAGATAACTTCGTGAAACGTTGGGGACTGTGATAACAAGCCAGATGTTTCCACTCCCTAAACAAGCTTGCTTGCACCAGATGTGCTTGATTGGATACGGGCAGGAAGTACACAGGCAAGAAATACATCAGGATGTATGCCTGTCCTGATTGGACCTGATAGAAAGGATGATGGCTGGGTGATTTTGCCTTTTTAAGTCTCTGCAGGAGGTGGCTTGTGGCGGTTTCCTGGGAACCCAGGGTCCCTAGCCAGAGTCCATCATTCTGGCCAGTATTTAATTAAAGTGTGCTTCAAATTTGGCTCGGAATTGTAAAACTGGTCTTTCTCTTGAAAACCTCAGGATTAGCAGTTTCCTTGGGTTCTACGTACCTTGGCTTGAGAAGATTGGCGGCGTCTGTAAGGAAATACTCTCTTCTCTCTCATCACAGCCGCCAAGTGTCAAGTGGATAAAAATCACCCTGAGAAGCGCCTTCAGCTACACTAAGCCATTCCAGAGTCTTCTTCAGCTTCACTAACTCTACAAGGGGGTGGTTTGAGTACAGTGACTTCCTTCTTCATCAGACTTGTCGTGAATTGAGTCCTTAACTTGAAGTCAAATGTTCTATCCCCAGGGGCTTAGTTGCAAACACATTCATTGATTCTATGCCTGCTCCCTCAGGTCAAGAGGACACAAGTACCCCATAGCTTTCCACAAAGAGGGGCCTGTTCTCTAAGCCTTGTGCGTATTGTGTCTGGAGAAAATAATCAAGTTGGAGATGGACACAAATGTAAACATTTCTGTCTCAATCATTGGTCATAGCCACACAACACAGCCCCTTCCTCCTCAGCCTTCTCCTATCCCTACCCCCTGAACCTCCATCAATAAATAGATTAACCTCATTTGCTGCTCTGTAGGGAGAAGGCATTCAACCTGGGCTTCCTAAGGTGCTTCTGTTCCTGGTACAAAAAGCTGAAAATGTCATCGCATTTGCAAATGAACAGAAACCGCCCACTCAAAGAGCATCCATGCCCCCCTGGCTCACTGAAGCAGCCCACAGGAGCCTTCCTCGGGATGCTGTTCCTTTCTTGTTAGAGAATACACATATGTTCTTTTCATCTAACCGTGGTGGGGAAGTCTAACTTTCTTTGCAAAGGTAACAAGTTTCCCCCTCTGACCATAGATTGCTCTCTCTTTCTTTGGAAACAGGCAAAAAAAAAAAAGAACCCCTTTCAAATCCCTTATTGGGCCAATCACCTTTAGCTTCTAGACATGTCCTACCTCAGCTTCATTCCACACAAAAACTTAAACTCTGTAGGTACCAGTAGGTTTGGTATTCTTTACCCATGGAAGTCTGAATTCTGGACCAAAATTCTAGCCCCACCAAGCCTAATTTCCACGCATGTCATTACTAAGAAGAGATGAGCTAAGAGTTGGACTCGTAGTATCTCTGCCGTCTGTGGTTCTTGGGCCTTCAATTGGTCTTAATGTTTATATTCAACTCTGTATATCCTGAGCAAGGGTTTCCCAACTCAGATAAATAATCAAGGCATCTGGTCATGCAGGACAGGACATCTTGAGTTTTCTAAGGAGCAGCCCATGACCTCTTGAACATGAGTGAATCACCATGGTGCACAGCTTCACACCACTGGCTAATCCAGCCTGGTAGCTCCTTCTGTCCCAGAGACCGCCCTCACAGTGTAGCCAACAGTGTTCACCAGAGAGTCTGTTAGAAAAGTTTTACTTCATTTGCAAGCCTGCCACGTGCAGGTCTCAACAGTTTCTGAACCCAGGAGGGCCACCTATTACATGTTTTCTCTTGTGCTACAGGAAGGAAACATGGAAATGAGGGGGCTCTGGTTGCAAACATTACTGGAGCCCTCAGATGCAATAGGTAAAGAAGCTGGGTTAATTACTGCACCCTGGTTGCCAACAGTGAAATGAAAGATCATTGTTCATCAATGCTAGAATAGGTGCTTTCTGATAGGTGATTCTCCTGTTCAGCTGCGACCCAATAATGCCTCTATCATCAGAGCCACTGCATGTGCACCAAGCAAATGAAATTGCTTAGAGCATTAGTCAGCTCCAGATGCTAAAACAAAATACCACACGGGGTAGTTTCAGCATCAGAAGTAAATTTTCTTGCATTCTAGCGGCTGGGAGGTCCAATGAAGTACCAGGTAATTTAGTTCCTGGTTAGGACTTGGTCCTAAGAGATTGGCTCAGCCTTTTCCTCTATGAGATTAAGGGTTCAGTCTTATGATTTCATCTAATTTTCATAACTTACCTACAGACATTATCTTCAAACATAGTCATATTTAGGTGAAGGATTTCCATGTGTGAATTCGGGAAGACATACACATTTGACTCATAATGCCCAGTAAATGGAAAATTACAGAACATATGACCTTAACCGTGCTGTCCCTGGACGTCTTCTATAATTATGTCAGGGACACATTTCAAAAGCATGAACAGTATGGACACTGTGCCGAGTACGATGCAGCTACAGAGACGTGGACAGCATTGGTTCGGTCATCACCAGGACAGCCTACACTGACTGATGACCTGACTGGTCTAGACAAGGAAAAGTTCAGGCAGACATGCATCAAGCCCTGTCAACATGCTGGCATATGAAAGCGAGACAGACATATGAAACCAGGTAATGACAAACATACACAAAGGGTGTAGGCGCAGGTTTCGATCCTAATACATGAACTGGCTGTGTGGGAGCCTAGCCTGTTTGGATGCTCACCTTCCTGGACCTGGATAGAAGTGGGAGGACCTTGGACTTCCCGCAGGGCAGGGAATCTGGACTGCTCTTCAGTCAAGGGGGACTCAAGAGGGAGGGGGAATAGAGTGGGGGGGGAGGAGGAGGGGGCGGGGAGTGAGAGGAGGGGGCGGTGTGTGGGAGGAGGGGGAGGAAAATGGGAAATGGGGAGGAGGCAGAATTTTTTTTTTCAACAACTAAAAAAAATAAACAACCCCCCCCCCCCGCCAAAAAAAAAGAGATGTGTGCATAACATGAAACTTCACAGCGAAGACTATCAAGCTGTCTGGCCTGTGGGGCTGGTGAGGATAAGTCCAAGCAGATGTGGTCTTTTGGTGGAATCCAATGTGGCAGTTTATGGAGAACCTGAAAGTTGCCAATGAGGCGAGCGTTGGAAAGCCAAAGGTCAGTTCTGATGCTCTCGCGATGTTTTTCCGATCAAGTCGTGAACTGAATCTGGGGCCTGCAAATCAACACTGACTTGTGGGAAACCAGTGACAGTCGGTCATGAGGCTTTAATGCCAAGAGCACCACAGCTCAGATTTTACAAAGCAATGTCATTGTTTGCAGTTAATATTTCTTCTCTTTAATTTTTAAAGCTGAAATCCAAAAGAAAATCACTAATATGGAATTGCGCAAGTTTTAACTCGATTCCACTTTGATTCAAATTGAACCTGTGTGCCCCACAGTCAATTAAAGACACTCTTCTCCGAGCTCTCCAGGCGAGGCATTTACAGAGATCTTCAGAGGTACTTATGCACTTTGTGAAGTTTTGAATACTGGCTCCTGGAGGAGCAAATGTCGTGAATGTTACTGTGGGTGTGCTTTTCACTTCTCAGGTTACCTCTTGAGAGACTGGATATAATTGAGTTAGAAAAGAAACAGAAGGCTGGAGCAGGACCTCTCCCCAAAGGCAAGATAAACTCATGCACGGTTAGAGCTGTGTTTAAACCAACACGATGAATGGAACTGTGATTCTAAATGGGCCCACGATAGTAAATACATTGAATTCATAACCCACCAGCTAGCTGAGTTATGCACAGAATTCCCACACACATTTTGTCAAAGTGTGTTCTGTCCTGTCTCACTGAGCCTGTCCTTTAGGCAGGGTTTGTCCACAGAAATGTGCTTTATGCTAAAGAAAGATCCTCCATGCTCTAGTGTTCTGTTTTGATTTTAGTTTTAATTTTGTTTATAAAGTTTCCTCATTCCTTCTCAGTCTCTGATTTTCATTACAAACCAGCCTGAATCACCTTCGGCAATAGCCTCTCTTATGTCCAGCAGTCAGTTCTCCAGACTTGTTGTCATCTACAATTAATTAGGGTTACATAGCCACAACAGACAAGTGCAACCTTCTCAGTCTGCGTAATGCTCCTCGTACATATGTTTTTCAGGGCTGACCATTTGTTTTGGGATAGCAGATTGGTGTGCTCTCTGCTGGGGAAGACTCTCTCCTACTCTCGGCATTCCTTACTTCAATCACTGTTTTCAATGTACTAGAGTCCCTAGAAGACAGGCCACAGCGACCCTCTGAGGGTTGGCATATGCAGATTACCTGGACTTAGTAAGAAGTGTCTGGTTCCTGCTTCCTCCCTTCCTTCCAAGCAAGAAGCAAAGACAAGGGATGGAGGAAGTTGTAGACTCTAAGGACCTTCAGCATTGGGTCTTAGTGAACAGGGGTGCTGCCCTTTGTTGGTTTGTGTGTGAATTTATTAATTTACTTTCTTTTTCAGAAAGCTTTCCTAGAGTTTATGATCCCAGTATAACCATTATGATGGTTCCTGAAGATCTCCTAACACCCACTAGTTGCAGGTCTACTTAGAGACTGCTAGCTCCTTTACACAGAAAAGCTTCCTCAGCGCCTTGCAAAGATCGAGCACATAGTAGCTATTCAAAGATAATTAGAAGGATGGATAAATGACAGAATTTGTGTTGACTATGGAATTGGAAACAAGGAATATGGCAGGAAAAAAAAACCCTGCTTTGTATAAATAAACCTGATGATTCTGGTAATTCTGGCACAGTCTATCAACTTGCTGCCAGTAAAAAGGGAACTAATATTCAGAATTCTGATCTTAAATATATCAACATATTTATTCCATAGATGCCCAAAATATCATGGCTAGGGTGAATATGAGCTAATGCTTACCAAAAATATTTGACAAGTGAGAAAATAGGGTTGATTTTCTTCTTAGTGCAGTACGTTCTGTGAGGTGCTCAGCCTATGTGAGGCTCTCATGTTATATCTCCCATGGATATATTCCATGTGAAGTTTGGGAAGGCCGGATGTGACAAAATTAAAAAGGGGGACATTGGGTTTATAGGGGATGCTTTTAATGTTATCCTATGTATATGGTATTAATTTCATAGTTCATTAATCTAGTCTCTTTTAGATGTGGGCTCTCACTATGTAGTGCAGGGTGGTATGAAAATTACTATATGGACAAAGCTGGCCTTGAGCTCACAGAAATCCCACTACATCTACTTCCCAGTTTCTGGAACTAAACTATGAGCATGTGATACCATAGCTGGCTCATGATGGAGATTTTACATTCTGTGAGGAAGTAGTTAGTGTGACTAGACATTGGAGAGCTACTTTGGGAGCAGACCAAAAGCAGTCTTGTCTACTAGGCAACTACATAATTTTCCATGAGAACTATGGAGGTTTCAGTAAGAGTGGAAAGAGAAAAGAATATGGGTTCAAGAGATCTTTTAGGGGAACACTCATCAGATCTTCATAGTATGAAATCATCCAAAAAGGTTCTCAAATAATTCCCACTTTAGCTGTAAAGAAGAAAGCAGAACTGGAGGAAGGGTTAGTGTTAAGTATACCAGTAGGGTCTTAATTCAAGTATATAAGTATCTAGAACCCTGAACTCGATTGTGCTACCCGAATGGAATTCCACTAGTTTCCCATACACACAACCTCCATAATTTGTTCCATGGGCCTTGGAGAAGTGGCCTGTTTCTATTGGTAATGGCCACAGCAGGGCAATCAATCTGAACCTAGGCAGTGCCTGGGATTCTGTAAAAAGCTCATGTTGCTTTCCTGATTGAAACGGGGTCAGGTTTATTTTTGCACTTCGCTGCATTTTCCAATGAATTCCTGTCCAATTCCTGAAGACCTTATATACCACTGCAGAAGAGCTCAATCTATAAAATCAAGGTTAAAAAAAAAAAAGCTGCCACTGCCTATGACACTACAGAGATAGAAGTGGAATCAGACTCAGATGTCTTAACAGATCTTCACTAAAGTCATGAGCCAAGAGAAGACAAATGGGGACACTGCTGAGCTCTGGGTTCTATGGTCTCATCAAA
This sequence comes from Alexandromys fortis, assembly GCF_014885135.2. Taxonomy (NCBI): domain Eukaryota; kingdom Metazoa; phylum Chordata; class Mammalia; order Rodentia; family Cricetidae; genus Alexandromys; species Alexandromys fortis. The sequence goes on along the minus strand of NW_026067915.1, from coordinate 5,676,730 downwards.
GATGACCGCTCAGTTACAGATTAGCTCTTTCAAATGCAGGGCATCACAGTGTAAGACACTCTACGGCATACACTATGGCTAACTTAGCTGGCATTCTATTGGCCTAGTGGACAAGACTGCTTTTGGTCTGCTCCCAAAGTAGCTTTTTAAGTGGCACTACCACCAATCTATACTAGACATCAGAAAGAACTGATTCAAAAGTCACTGGCAATGGGAAGAAGACCAGCAGGAGAGAGAAGCATCAGTAAGACCCGCAGAAGAGAGATGGTAATAATAATAATATGTCAAGAAAATAGGGTGAGAGGCTAGGGGGAAGGATAGAAAGCAGGCCAGTTTCTTGTCAAATCAGAATACATATGCTTACAACACAAGAGAGAAAGAGAATCATACAGAATAGAACCCAGGGAATTTTGGTGAGAATCCATTTCTGACCAGCTGGTCAAAGCAATGAATAAGGAAGGTTTCCTTTATAATAGAAAGGTATTGCAAAGAAATGCTGGGTGATCAAGGTAGGAAATAACCAAGAAAATAGGAATTATCAAGCAAATGTCCCACTAGTTTTGGGTGTAGAACATTAGATAATTACAAACGTTTCGGTTTAGCAAAGAAAAAAAAATGTTGACAAACTGCCCAGCTATTTCTTCTACAAGTGTGGGGAGGCTGCATCAGAAGCTGGGTCTGCCAAGGTGGCTCAGGATAGCGCTGACAGGCGCTATCAAATGTCAAGGCCTAAGTCGCAACATACTGAGCTTCTCCCAACAAGACTGAATGACATCACGAACAGATATCTAAGCTGAGCTCCTTAGCAGCACCAGGAAGGGGCAAATTGTTCACCAAGGATAATCCTGAAACTTCCCCCAAAGCTTTTACAGTGTCTGAAGGTACAGAACTGAATCACAGTGATATGTTATGAATATAAGGAAGATGCCATTTGTTATCAACCATAAAGAGGGACCACCGGGTCATAACACAGAGTCTCACATGCCATCACAGGTCAGCAGTCAGAAATAGCCATCCTGGATATGAACTTCAAGCGGTTGCCTTGGGTTTAATATTTTGGCTTTAGAGTAGATGTATACTGGATTATAGTTCAGTACTTTGTTGGAGAATAATCTTTTCTTACTTATGTATTTATTTATTTTTGAGGAGGAATCTTACTATGTAACACTATTTGCCTGGAGCTCACGATATATACCAAGTTGGTGTCTATCTAACTCATAAAGATGTTCCTGTCTCTACCTCCAGAGTGCTGGGATTTAAGGCATGTACCACCATGCCTGGCCTTTTCTTGACTCAAACTCGAGTCACCTGGGTAGAGGAAACCTTAGTAGAGCAAATGCCTCTCAGATCAGTCTCTGGAACATCTACGGCATTGTTTTGTTGCTAATCAACGAGGGCATGCCCATTCCACTTTGAGCAGCATCATCCCTTTGCAAATGGGCCTAGGTTAGGAAGACAGCTGGGAGCAGGCCAGTAAGCAGTGTCTCCCTGTTGCTTTCTACTTCTCGCCCCTGTCTTGGCTTCCCTTGATGATGGACTGTAACCTAGAATCTAAGATAAACCCTTTCCTTCCCAAGCTGCTTTGAGTCATGGTGTTTATCACAGCAACTGCAACCAAATCAGAACAGCACACAAGGTAACAGTTTTCATGATAGAATTTTCATATGTACGTGTCATCACAATTTATCCCAACTTATTCTGCCATTGCCCTTTCTTCTCGTACACCCCCTTTCCTTTAACAGGATAGTTCTACTCCAGAAATCATGTAGATGTACCCATTACTCTCTCTTTTCCTTGTTTCCTTAAGATCTTTTCCTGTCATAATTCCATTTTATTCTCATGTCCCCCATATATATATATACACACACAAACACATAAATATGTATTTATATCTATAGTCCGCATATGAGAAAAAAAAGCATACAGCTTTTGCTGAGGTGGCCACATCCCTTAACACAAGGACCTCCAGTCCCACCATTTGCTGCCAATGCGTGTTTTTATCCTCCTCTATGGCTGAATAAAATTCCATTTTATGTATCATATTTTCCTTACCCATTTATCTAGAGATTGATATCTAGGCTGGTTGGTTATATAGCTTATCTATTTTGAATAGTGCAGGAGTAAACATGTATGGAAAAGTACTGTTACAATAAAGGTTATATGCCAGTATAAATACCAATAAAGGTTAAGGCTCTGCTAAGGGCCTTTAAGAAATCTCTATCCTCCAATTTAAAAAAAAAGGGGGGGTGTATCAGGGAAGCAGAATCTACCTCTGAGTGGAGACATACCATTGTTCTCTCCCTAAAAAGCTAACCCATCAATTTGCTGTGTATTGAAGTTGCAAGGACCAGTTTTGCATTTCAAAAGAATTCAACATGTGTTCTTTCTTTGAGTCAGTGACTGTGAAAGTCAGGGTTTCTTTTCATTCCACTGACCAGCAATTAGTCATGATTTGTCCTTCTGACCCACTTAGGGAAAACAAAAAATGACTTTTTTACAAACTTGTTTTCAGGGTAGTGGTTCTGTAACCTGAGACTTTTCTCTCCATCCTTCTGTTTAAAATTATATAGAATCATTTTAGTATAGTGTTATTTAACATGGAAAAATGTGCTGTTATACATAAACTATGCTTATTTTAAAAAGTCTTAGTTCAGTTGGGTCAATCAATTGCCTGGCCTCAGGAAGGCTGGTTCACCTTAAGCTGTGCTGAAAGGATGGGAGGAGTGATTGTCTCTTTAATTATGAAATACACTATGCCTTCCCATAACAACTCCAAATACACTCCCTAAGGGGCCACCATGAAGTTCCGTTCAATTTGCCTTTCTGGGTCCTCGTCAGAAAGGTGTACCTTTTCCTTTTCTTGTTTTCTACCTCCTCCTTTCAAATACCCAAGGATGCACAAGTGGGCTTGCCCTCCCAGCACCTATCACTGCTCTGATGGGGTTCTTGCTTCCTCTTCTTCTTCCTCCTTGGGTAGCTGTTGAGATGTACAGCTTGGTTACCATGGGTTTTATTCTTCCAAATGGCAGTAAAATTGCCTTCACGCTTTTTGTAGCCATCCTTGAATCATTTGCTAATGAGACTAAGAACCCTGAAAGTGACCTCATTTTCCCCAGGAACATGTGGCACCCAATGTAGGGATCCCCAAAAATCCTAGTGATAATATCTCTATAATAAACTGACTTAGAACTCTTCAGGTACATACCCAACAGTAATATAGTAATGGTAATTCTAATTTTGGGTTTTTGAGGAAATTCTCTATTGATATCCATGCTGGTTATCTTAGTTGATAATCCTATCAGTAGCGTTCCTCCTTCCCCACAGCTCACCAGTCTTTGTTGCCATTGATTTTCTTAATGATAGTAATGCTGACTGGTGTGAAATAGAATTTCAGTGTAGACTGAATGTTCATTTTTTACTGATATCTAAGGATATTGAATACATTTAAAAATATTTACTGACCTCTAGTATCTCTTATTTTTAGAACTATTGAATTCAGGTGTTGAGTGAATGATTAGATTGCTATGATGTTTAATATGAAGAACATTTGGGGACAGGCAGAAATTATAGCATCTGAACTCTGAGCTGGGACTGTGGAAAATACTTAAGGAACTATAAACAGATGAGGGATAAAAACAATCTCAATCATAATGACGCAGGAAAGAATAAAATCATAAGAGGAATAGATGACAAATATGAGAACTTAAATAATTTCTGACACAGTAGATCAATGAACTAATGATGCTAATAAGAAAAGAAGAAATAAACAGTGGTTCAGATAACTAGAAAAGCAAGCAACAAAATTCCAAGAATTAGTAAGCCCCTCTTAATAATAATCTTAACTGCAGATGGCCACAACTCACCACTATAGAGATACAGACTAACTGATTGGATTGTAAATTATGACACAGTATTTATTATTTTCAAGAAATGAATCCCACTGGCAAAGGAACCCACAGGCTGAAAACCAAAGGGGAAAAAAATCAAAATATCAAGCAAGAGGCTGGCACACTATTTGAATATCCAGTAAAGTCAAATTCAGACCAAAAGTTGGCTAGAAAAGATAAAGGAGACCACCACATATTATTAATAAAGGGGAAATTTCACCAATAATATACCAGTTATAAATAAATATGTTGGTGCATTCTCTAAGCTATATATTGTATTTGAATAAGAAAATCACTGTCTAGGAATTTCTTCTTAGTAAATAATTGAGAATGTGAGAAACATGCTACCAGGTTAAAAAACACTTTAAAAAACCCCTAGTTAGGTACCTATTCTGTGCCAGCCTGTATCCTTAGCATCCTCTTGAAGCTTGTACACAGGTAATAAGAACACACTGTTTGGGAATGCTGACTGCAGTGCTATTTTGAGTTAAAAGAAATGAGACACACAGCATCAGTATTGAACAAGAAGAATGTTGGCTAAGCATGTACTTTGAGCTGTTGGGTCATTATATAATGATCAAGATGATGACTATGAAGAAAACGGGCAGCATAATAAAAAAAATCTGTTCTTGAACAGGCAGCATGGGTTCCTGACATAACATTTTCCCAGCATGCATAATGTTCTGGTTCCATCACCCACCAGCACCTTCAAAACTAAAGCAATTAAAGTTCTTATTCAGGTTTGACTTCTACTCTGAGCATCTGAGTTTATAAGATCTCACTCTTGACTTAATAAATCTTAATTCTTTTACTTTACCCCTTATCTTTTCTATGTCTCAAGATACTTAGAGCAGTGGTTCTCAACCTGTGAGTTGTGACTCTTTTGAGGGTCGAATGACACTTTCCCAAGGGTTGCCTAAGACCAATAGAAATCATAGATATTTGCATTATGATCCATAACAGTGGAAAAATTACAGTTATGAAATAGCAATAAAGTAATTTTATGATTGGAGGTAAGTACAACATAAGGAACTGTATTAAAGGGTCACAGCATTATGAATGCTGAGGATCACTGGCCTAATATAAGTCTGTGCCTCTGATTCTAACATGCTGACTGGCCCATTCCATCCTAGAAGGGATGGTTGAAGTTCCCTGCTGGCACCAAATACATGTGCCTCTTGATTTCTATCAGCAAGTAGAAGTCCTAAGAGTCATATCATTTCTCCACCCACTCTTATTCAGTTTTATCATTAGGATTCATACTTTATAAAACTCAATTGGCTTCTATCAACAGAATCCAAGTGTAGTGGGGCATTGGAGACGAAATTTTAATGACAGTGGATAGACACATATCACAAAAAAAAAAAAATACAAGTTGCGGATGTCCATAAAATATGTGATTTGAAAAGTGCTCACAAACATAGGCATCTCTCTCTTAAGGATGATTTCAGCCTTGTGAATAAATTTCTAGCATCCCACTATGTTTATCTGATCCATAGAAACTAACAGTGTGCTCAATCAAGACCAGAGATGAATGAGTATGATAGGAACTGTTCACTACTTTCTGCGTGCAGGGTTTTTCCACAGTGTGATCTTTAACTCATCTCATGAAAAGAGATAATATGCCCAGCATTGGTGGTATACACTTTAAATCCTAGCACTCGGGAAGCAGAAACAAGCAGATCTCTATTAGTTTGAGGCAAGTTGTATACATAATGAGTTCCAGGACAGCCAGTACTACATAGTAAGACCCTGCCATAAAAAGGAAAAGAAAAAAGAAAGGAAGAAAGAGAAAAGGAAAGAACATTCTCCAACAAAGTACCTAACTATAGTCTTGTATGATCAAGGCCAAACTAACCTGATGACGTTTAAGAAACATGTGACTTAGTTATCCCCACTCCCCCAGTCATTTGCCAGGCTTTACCTGCAGCTAAGCACCAACATATGAAACCCACGGGAAACCAAAAGAACAGCCCACCTGGTACAATATGAACCGCTGACCCACAAAACAGAGAGATATAGAAATAGCTGTGTAAGACAGCTATTTTTAGATGATTGATGTACTATTGAAAGAATATATCTAGAGGCAGTCTGGTTTCCAAAGGAGTACAATCCTGAGTATTTCCATATTCATCTACCTTGAGGATAATCCAGAAGAATTCTTGTTACCCATTCTGTGAATTTTCTATCCTCATGCCCATATTAATGGAATGAGTCACATGCTGGCTGCTGCAAACCTGAGAACTGTGTAGTTTAGAAAGTCCACAGCTTGCTTTCTTGATGCCCTGGGGAGAGACATTATTGTAGATAACTAATTTGAAGGAGAATGTTGTAGAGATGCATGCGGTAATATGCTTGTGTGAAAACACCGTGGCAAGACAGAGAGACAGGTGGAAAAATCAACACCAGCAAAGCTCTGAGCAGGGACTCCAGCAAACCTTACACCTTCTAATTTAAGGTTGATTCTGTCCCTGTTCCAATTTTCCATATCCTTTCCTCTAAAAGTATCACACTGAATATGATGGTAAAAGAACTATCATTTAATTGGGGATGCAGCTCAATAGAAGAGTGCCTGGCCAGCATGTGCAAGGCTGTAATTCTAATTCTCACCATTGGAAAGAGAACCATAACAGTCAATGTAGTGCAGTTCTGGGTATAGTAGAGGTTCAGTTAGATGATTCTTAGATGGGCCTCTACTGAAGTTGTAGCCAGATGGCAGTAAGCATCCCATGAAAGCCTTCCTCATGCCTCTTCCTGGTGCTGGCTGCTGGTTAGAAGCCAGAACACCTACAACTGGTTGTCTTTACATGGCCTAGGACTTTCTCCACTGTGTGATAACTTGGCTTCAGGAATACATTTTCTAAGAGCTAGACAGAAGCTGCTGTTCCTTCCTTGTTTCAGAAGTCCTGCACTGCAGTGAGTGAGGTGGTCTCATGAAGTGATGGCCAGCTGCATAAAAGGAGGACCGAGACTCCAGCATTCACACGTACCAATACAGAAAGGTCAGGCTTTAAGGAGAGCATGTGAAGTGGAAGATATTATCACAGCTTGCTATGGAAAGTTACATCCGACAGATTTACATGTAAATCATGGAAAGTCATAAAAACAGAGTCATTTCGCCTTTATCGACTTGCATCTGGAATCATGTGAACTGGTGAGGTAGGCATTGAATATTCTGTGGTGATAGCCAAGTAGGTCTCAAATATAATTAGATGCTTGAAATTTCATCTGGGTCTTCTAAAAAGCATCTTAGAAGTTAATGAGAACCTTTCTGTTGGCCTGATGCCATCGCTCCCACATACAACTAAATGACATTTAATTTAGAGTATGAACTTCACCTTGAGATATTAATCAGACCACAGTAATTTTATAGTTGTAAAGCCCGGGGCATGAAAACACAGTCCACTTCATCAGCTGATATTAAGACCCAGGTGTAGGGGAAAAAAATTAAATTTCATAAGGCAGTCAAGAAGTCACAAAAGTACAGTGCTTTTCAGTGATTTCCCTGCTCTGGTAGCCAGCAAATCACCTGAGCCCTTTTCCTCTGAAGTGGGATCTGGTAGGGGAGAAAGAACGGTAGGTGCGTCTTCTTGAGTTTGCCTCTCAAACCATGATGTCTACTCAGGGAGATGGATTGAAGAGGAGAAAGTTTATGGTTCTCAAAACTCATTGCACACAAAGCAGATGCTGAGGTGGTGGAATGTAGAGGTCTTCTTGCCCACACCAGAGGTTTTCCAAGATTATAAAGGAAGAGATAATGATAGAGAAAGAAACGGTGTGTATATCACCAAGGCAACAGACCTGCATTCCTGGCAAATTCAGAGACCTGGGAAAACTAAGATGTTGGTTGCTTTACACTTTTTGCTCTTTTTGCTTTTGTGGGGGCGGGGACCACCCAGTTCCCAAGTCTTAATCTTTCTTACCAATGTCCAACCTTAGCTTGGCTTGTTTCTATCCAACTTTTCTTATCTTAAATTATCCCATCTATCTTTTGCCTCTGGGCTTTTATCTTTCTGTAAATCTTACTTTCCCTCTTACTCTGTGAATGGCTAAGTGGTTGGGTAGCAGGTGGCTGGTCCCTGTTGTCCTCCTCTCCTTGTTCTATCTTGCTTTCCCTTCTTTCATATTTCTCCTCTGTTTATCCTCTCTGCCTGCCAGCCCCACCTATTCTTTCTCCAGCCTCACTGTTATCCACTCAGCTCTTTATTAGACCATCAGATGTTTGAGACATGCAAAGAATCACAGCTTCACAGAGTTAAACAAATGCAGCATAAACAAAAGCAATACATCTTTACATCATTAAACAAATGTTACACAGCCTAAACAAAAGTGACACACCCTAAAATAATATTCTATAACACTTAGAGGTCAAGGATTGGTGTTTATACTATCTATGGGTACCCTGGGAGGCTGAGGGCACAGGAAATTTCTAAGGGGCAGATAGCTATGGCAAGTGTGGGTAAAAGGAGGTAGACACATTGAGTAAGTTTCTCTGTACTAACGAAGCACTGAAGCCTTTAAAGTCCTGAATTCTCTGAACATGCTGTTCAGGGCGTAGATTATTTTGTATAGTTACAAGCCACTGGATTTGTGATAATTTCATATAATAGCAATATAAAATGAATATGACCTCTCCCCTTATCTACAAAACTTCAATAAATACTTAGAGAGAAGTGAGATATCAGGAGATAAAGGGTCAAACCACAACTGTGTGGTCACAGAAATTGAATAAGATTGAAATGAAAATACACCAGGGTTAATAAAAACCCAGCAGAACGTGTGCTAATAAGAAATTGAAAGTGGACAGATACCGGGCAGTGTTTACTTGAGCAAGTGAGAACAGGTCATAATCATCCAGCAGATATTATAGAAATTTGTGAACTTTAATACATAAAAGCAATAAACAGCTTCAACTGGACTATGCTATGAAGTCATCAAATGAGCAACATAGCTTGGGTCAGGCAGCTGGTATTTTAGGCTTCATTCACATGTCTCAAAAATCCTTTGTCACACACACACGTTGCAGAGAAGTCAAAGAAGAGAAGAATGAAGAAGTGGAGAAGCAAATGAAGATCAGGAGAGGAAGCAAAAGGCAGTAGGAAGAAGAGGAAGGAAAAGAAAGAGATGAAAACTAATGTCCAAGGATGTCAAAAGTAGGAAGTGAAATTATAAAATTCCTGGGGAGGGGTGGGGGAAACAGAGAAAGGATGAGCTTCTGGAAATCAATCTTGGCCATGGTGCTTTGGATAGAATGTTAAAAACCACAAGCAGTGCCAGCAAAGGTAAATAAATGGAGACTTCATAAACCCAAAAAGTCAGGAACTTTTGATTGGTAATATCCACCACTGGAGAAAATATCTGTAGGCAACACACACACACACACACACACACACACACACACGTTAGTAATCCAATATACACGTAGCTTAACTCATAAAACTCAATAGCAAAACAAGAATAAAATCTGATTAAAACATGGACAAAAGACATTTCTCCAAAGAACATATAAAAATAGCCAAAAGTCCTGTGAACAGAAAACATGCAGGAAAATCAAAAAATGTAAACTGGCAAAATGACTCAACCATTAAGAGCTCCTATTGCTGTTGCAGAGGACCCATGTCTGGGGCCCATAACAGCCTGTAACACCATTTCCAAGGAATCCGATGCCCTCTTCTGGTCTCCATAGGCATTGCAGTCATGCACAAACCCATACAAAGATACACACACAAAAAAATCAGTCTTTAAGAAATCCTGAGATATTGCCTATGAGGATGTCTGTTAGCAAAAGAAAACAAACAAATAAACAAACAAACAAACAAACAGAAAAGCAAAACAAAATCCCAAAAGATAACAAGTCACTGGGGGCAAAGAGAAAAGAGGACAACTATATTCACAGTTGTTGGAAATATAACCTGGTTATGGAAAAACTATGGAGTTTCCAGAAAACAGTTTTTAAAATTGGATCTACTCTTTGATTCAGTCAAGGTCTGCAAAAGAATTGAAACCAGGGCCTGCCAGAAAAAAATAGTATCTCTGAATTTAGAGTAGGCTTATTCACAATAGTTAAGATGTGGGTACAATCTAAACATACAGTCATCAATGAGTGGATTAAGAAAATGTTGTCCACCTACAAAGAGTGTGCTATAATTCAAAGAAAGAAGTCCTGCCACTTATGACTGCAAAAGATGAGGATGTAGAACATTGTGCTAAATGAAATCATCTGGACCCCCAAAGACAAACATTGTATGATTGCACATATGGAATCCAGAATGTGGCTCCCGAGCAAAAATAAAAGAAAGAAGAAAATGTGAGTGGCCAGGGTTAGGAGGCAGAGCTAACAGGGAGTTGATAGGTGGTCAATAAAGGTGCAAAATTTCAGTTATACAAAACATCATTTCTATAGATCTTCTAGACAGACAACACAAGGCCTATAGCTAATGATACCATGTTGTACAACTACAATTTGCTTCAAAGGCAGATTTTATGTTCACTGTTCTTGCCACACACACAAAATTTAATAGTAATAGTGAAGGTAAATAAAGGAGACTTTGGGAAGTAACGGATATACAAATGACCTTGAGACTGGTGGTTTGGGTTGGATAGTTTTCCCCTAGTTTACTAAGTGATTTACACTGAACACGTACATATGTATGTGTGATGTTTCAATAAGTGTGCATATATACATATACATATAGTATAATAGTATAAATGTATGTATATGTATATATGTTAATTCCTAGAAATAATCCAAATAAATACATTGGATTAGAACATTGGAACATAGAAAAGGAAATAAAGGACAGTCCATGGCTTCACACCGAGAAAGAACATGACCTTGGACAAGCTCAACTTTCTACTATGTTCAACAGGTCTGCCTTTCCATGCTTCCTTCTATCCCAATCCCTACACTCATCCTTTCTGTGAGAATGCTATTCAAAGTAGTTCCAATATAAAGTTCTTATGCCCTGAGTATCCCAGAGGGGTGTTTCACGTAAATTTTTCTCAATGTAACAATTATTATAGTGAATATCAAGATGCGCACACTCCAAAATAAAGAACGCACATATTTCTTCAGAAGAAACAATATCCTGGCAGTTTCTGGCTAAAACGTTTAAATGTTGAGTGCATCATCTCATTTAACCTCATCTTTATGTGACAGCTATAAAGAGTCCCATCCAAAGATACAGTCTCAAAGAGATTAAGCAGCTTGCCCAAGGTTACAAGGCTACTGGCTGACCAAGGGAAGAACGTGACTTTTCAGAAAGACAGTGTTAAAGGGTACTGCTCACTATTCAAGTACGGGGGAGCGAGCCATAAAGGATGGCTTGGAAATCAATAGCACTCGCTAGGAATTTCAGCTCGCTGCCTGCCTGGGTGTTTTCAGGTCAATAAAGAACAAATTAAGAGTTTTATTCCTGTGCCATAACTTAGAGTCTAAATCACCTAGGATTGCAATTAAGATCTGGTGTTTGTGGTTCCCAAGGAGAAATAAAAGAGATGAAAATTAAGAGAGTCAAACTGAAGGAACAACACGGAGCATGGGGAGTTCAGTTCCAGTCAAAGAATCTATAGAATTAGAGATAATAAGAGGAAAGCATAGCAAAGACCTTTAACTTCCCGAGGGGAGGGGGCGGGTAAAACAAATACTAGAGAAAGGGGAAGTCAAAGATAAATACCAGGTACATAGTTATTTGATGCAAAAAGCAAGGTGAATATGCAATCAAGGCAGAGATCCAGGCTCAAGGGCAAAACCAAAAAGAGAGAAGCCTGCTGTTTTGTTGATTAGCCCAAAGCACCCTGACTACATCTTCAAATAAAAACAAAAGGATTCAGGCTTCTCTGCACTCTGCCTGGGGATCCACGGGCCTGAAAATAAATATCAAATATCATGTGGGACCGTGCCTGCCTGAAAGCAGGCACCATCTTTTATTCATTCTGTTCCACAGCACGCTTGGGTTGCGAGGACTTGCTCCGGCCTAAGTTCTGCCAGTGGCATCCGTCGCAGAGCAACCCACCGTTCTTACCCCGCAGTGCAGAGGCCCGTGGAAACCCGACAACAGTGTGCAAGAGCTAGAGAAGGCTATTGCCTCAAAGGTGGCTCAGGGCTGCAGACCAGACGGATCCAGAAGCTGGGTCTAAAGGTGTGGGTACAATAGCAACTTCTTCTGAGGACAGAATATCTGTTTTACCATAACAAATCGAGTTCCAATCTCAACTTTTAAAATCTTAAGGGTATACTCTCTCTGGCTACAGGGGCAGCATCATTGGGGCAGGGCCTTTTACGTTCGCTGTCACACAGGGTTCAGACATACACAGAAGTCACTACCTCAAACATTATTAGCAGCTGCTGTTCCCGAGAGAAAAACAACTTTCTGGGGTCTTCCACTGCTTTGAAAGTGACCCATTAAGTCATTCTTCACTTGCTGAAATGAGTCACAAGAGAAGCCCTATCAAATATAAGGAAGGGCCTGGGGGTTGCAATACTAGTGGATGTCCAGAACACAGAACTTTAAATGGCTAACAAACGCCATTCATGGCTACTACAGGAGTCCATCTTTCTGCATTGCTTGTCTTTAACTGAGGCACAAAATACAGAGATAAGAGTCAGCTAAAGCCTTCAGATGCCTTCTCAGAAATTAGACCTGTGGGGGCACAGGGCATTAACAATCAAGAGGAGGTCTAAGGAACAGCAACACAATTTTAAGAAACTGGTGGGTCTGGTGGATGAAGGGAGATTAGAGAATTAAATATGCAGAGTTTGTCTGAGCAGACCCAGTAGGGAGCCACCGTGGGTGGTGGAGGTGGACACACTTGCAATCTAAAAATATCCCAGAGACAGAAAGATCAGAAGGAAGAATTGTTTAGCATGAAAATCAGAAAGATCACTGCGCAGTCCAGAGAGAGCTATGGGGTAGGGGACTGTGGAATCCCGGAACTGGACAAGCCTACAGTCGGTGAAGCAGGTGAAAGACAGAAACGGTCTGGGTTACTTTATACTTGAGAATATGGAGGGGGGAAATCCAGAGACTAGGAACCCACAGAGGAGTTGACTCAGAGAGACATTTAGATGTGGAGATGACAACCCTCTGGAATAAATATTTTATTTATGTCCTGAGAGTTACTAACAGAAGACATGATCTATTGTTTGTTTTTTTTTCCTATTGTGTTTTCCAAGAAGAAAAGATAAGGCTTTTGCTTCCCCTCTAACATGAAAAGCTGTGTGTTTTCAAAATTAACAGATTCTAATTCCTGTCCCAATATAGGAGTGAAACAAGGCCAGCTCACTTCAGAGTAAGATATTATCTGGCTTTCATGGACTTAGGGCTCAACCCTTTCCCTTGTACAAGACAGCCCTGGTAAAGCCAACGTCTGGAACTCAAGAGTCTACTGGTAAAGGAATAGGACCCAAGTCATATACCTGGCCTCAGAGGCCATTTTGAACTTTCAGGCAGGTTATTAATTAATAATCATCTATACCTGGCTCCAAGAGCTCTAAACTTTATGGGGTTCTTGTCTCGTAGGCATCTTTCTCTTATAGAGAAAACGAAGACTTACCATAACCCTCTCCTGAAGAGTCGATCTAAATGGATGTGCCAGTCACCTGGACACACAACACTCTTTAGGAAAGCTGTCTGTTCCGGAGGCTTTAGACATAGTATCAAACCTGACAGAAACATAAATCAGCACAAAGGCCTCTCTGGCTGCTGCCCACCTCCATCCTGTGAGTGTTGGGATCTGCAGTGGACCTTTTGGCCACTGTCCTCACTCAACCCTTGAGGTTATCCCTACCTACTCTTTAACAAAGAGACCACAATGGCCATCTAGCCAAAGGGAGGCCACACAAGGTGCTGGTGGCAGCTGTGCCATCGGGGCTAGTAAACAGAACTGTTTTGAGCCAAGGAACAATTGGAAGACTGAGCTAATGTAACAGAGCCTAGAGCCAGAGAAGACTGAGCTAATGTTATAGAGCCTAGAGCCAGAGAAGTCAACCACTAAGGAAATAGGGGCAAGTGCATCCTGGTCTCGGCCCCAGATCCAAAACAATGGAGCCCAAAGACTAGCAAAGAAGGGATAAATGAAAAGGGGAAGCCAGATGAACCTAGAAGTTCCAGAAAAGACAGAAATGGTGCTGCTGATGTTCATGTAGAAATCAGAAGAGAGAAGTAGTCTTCTTGATCCACTGAGGGGTGCAGAAACATCCTTTCTCACAAAAAAAAAAAAAAAAGAAGCATTTCCCCACCACCTCTAAATGAAAAGAGTATAAATAAAACAAACACCGCCTGCCCACATCTGAAATGTTGCCAGTTTCTGTTCTGTAAGACTCTTGGCCTTTCTCAGCTAGGGGCTACCTCCTGATTTTAAAATGCACCATGTCACTTTATACAGTTTCAACCACTCGGGTCTCCTAAGTGTCTGAGCCACAGTTCCCTTTTTCAAATGAACAACCCAGATTCAGTTTTTAAAGAGTAGGCATCTGATAAGTGGACCAAAAAGCAAAAGGCATTTCCCCCATGCCATGCTGTCCTTGTCAAGAAAGAGTTGCTTTTCAGCAAAACATGAAATTGCTTTATTAGTTGGGTCTATAAAAACACTACAGGATTTATGCTCTTTCCCCACAACACATGCTTGGGTAACTCCCATTAGTAACAGCAGAGATTGTAACAGCCCACACAGGAAGAAAATAGAAGCTTCACCGGGTGAGTCTACAATAAGGAGCAGAGAAACCCCGTGGAGTCATCTTGCACTCATAGGGCCTGCTGGCCTGTGCCTCAGTTTCTGTATGTGGTTAATGGGTGGGAAGTTTTGTGCTCTTCTGCTCACAGTAAGGACTATTTAGGATGGATATTAATAGTTTCACATGCATTTTACACACACACACACACTATATATATATATATATATATTCTCATCATTCTATATATGTATATATATATTCTATATATGTATATATATATTCTCATCATTCTATAGACCAGCAGTAGTATTGCTTTGAGTTGGAAGGATGCCAGTAATTCCTAATTTGGGGAGGGGGTATCTATCCCTAACTAGTTGAATTAGAATCTATATTTTCATAAGACCTCCATCTTCTACACTAACAAAGAAGAAGTGCAATGCCAACCAAGTTTACCTAAAGCCTAGTGAGGTCTGAGGAGATGGCTCAGTGTGTAATTGTGCTTACTCTGTAAACCTGTGGACCTGCATTCAGATCTGCGGTATCCATGGAAAAAGCCAGGCATGGCTGGCTACATGCCTCTGAAACCCAGCAGCAGGGGTTGGAGACAGAACTTGCTCATCATCCAGCTTAGGCAAAAGAACACGTTTCTGGTTCTGGGAGAAACCCTGCCTCAGGTAATAAGGCGAGAATGACGGAGGAGGAGGACACCTGGTATTCTCCTGTGACTACTGCATGTTTGTGACGGGTGGGTGGACATACACAAACAAACACCTAGGAGCATGCACCCCCCCCCCATACACCTAATATAATCTCTGGATCAACTCTACATGTAGATAATGTTATTCCAATTTATCGATTCAGATGTTGAGGCTTAATTTGGACTTGACCTGCCAGGATTCATACCCAGAAGCAGTTGATTCTATAAAGTAGATGGTATTTCTAGTAATTTACAACCCAATGACACATGTGACCACAGGGCAAGGCGGAGGGAGGACATGGGGGCATCAGCTGTGCTTACTCTCCTTTCATTGTTCAAAATAACAGAAATGAGTCACTATCAATTTGGGGGGACAAGCATGAGAAAAGACAATGTGGTTACACATATGTAGATCTAGGAGAAATAATGAAAGGGAGAAGGGTGAGAAGCATGTCTTCTGCAGGCTATACTCTCTTCCCCTGCGTGCTTCTCTCTCTCTCTCTCTCTGTCTCTCTCTCTCTCTCTCTCTCTCTCTCTCTCTCTCTCTCTCTCTCTCTCTCCTCCCCTTAAAATCAAATCCTGCCCGGCATGAATATGTATAATTAGATGTTCCCTGGGAGTGAGAAGTAGTAATTAATTCAGTGTTAAACATCACAATCTATTACTTGAACTCCATGGTAACCGCGGTTGCCAATAGACAGAAAACAAAATTTCAGAGCCTATTTTAAAATAATTACATTGAAATTCTTGAAAATGTGTAAAAGCTGACGTTTCTATTTTTGGGTTAAAACAATAGGCAATACCTCTAGAAGTAGAGACAGACACTCGGGAATAAAAGGAAAAAGGAAAAAAAATCTCATCTGAACCAACCAAAATGGCAATGTGGAGCATGTGACTCTGAGCTGGACCTAAGTGCAGAGCCCAACTGCTGGCTCTGGGTGAGGTCATTGCTCAAGCCATTAAGCCAGAAGGAGATGTATTAATAATTTCCCAAGAGACTGAATCTTTGCAGTCAATCTGAACTGGAGTTTCCTCCCAGGCCTGTCGCTTGATGATGGACAACATTCTGATGTCTATGAGCCTTAATTCTCTCTGCAGTAAAGAATCGGGGCGGGGGGGGGGGGGGGGGGGGGGGGGGGGGTGGGGGGGGTGGGGGGGGAGAGATGACTTGTGATATTCTCGTATCAAATGTAGAATGCCAAATATAGTGTGGTCGGTGGTGTACCTCTGAAAGCACATTTTGAGTTTAAGAGCCAGGATGCCCTGCAAGCCAACAGCTTAAAAAGTGAACAGAAAGAAGGAAGAAAGGTGGGGGCAGAAGAGGTTGTTCATGATGCAGTTTTCTACACAGCCTGGGATGATCTCCTGGGACTCTCTGGAGCTAATGTGGCCCAATAGAGCTGACCAAGCATGGAACAAAAGGTTAAGAATGTTCCCTGTGCCACAATCAGCCACTCAGTAGGTGTAGCCTCTCCATGGAGGACAGAACCTTTGGTGATGGGGACCTGCAATGGAGGCAGTCTTTAAAAGGACTGCCAGCTGCCAGCTATCTCTGCAGCTGGTCTCTGGGTCCCTGGAAGGCGAAGTGGGGGAGGGTCTACATACTGACTATCTATATCCATTGTATACTATGTGGATAGTGTTTGCTTTCTTCCCATAGATTATGTAATCATTATAAACACTTCCAAATAGCCAATTACGATGAGAAGCCGAGCAGTTTCTATTCTTTAAAATAGTGCTGAGGGCTAGGAGGGGTGCAACCAGTAAAGCATCAGCCTTGCAAGTATGAGGATCTGAGTTCAGTCCTTAGATGTGCATTGTAACCCTAGACCTGGGGAAACAGAGACAGGCAGAGTCCTGGGGCTCACTGGTCAGACCGGCTAGCCTACTTGGCAAGCTCCAGCCTGTCACTTCATGCCTCTTCATCTCGTCAACCCAGTCCATCAACAATCGGACACCAGTGTTCTCACGGGAACTGCTTCTGTCTCCCTTCCTTCCACTGACAAAGGTGACCCAGTTCTGCTTTACACTGCAATAGTCTCACGGTTTCAAGTGCACGCAAACTGTCTCCTCTCCCTGTCCCCACAGAGAACTTCAGATGGGTACGGTCAGGTTATAGAACATCCAGAGTTCATTTCCTCCCCAGAATCCTCTACCAGCACCTGCCATATTAACTGACAGGGATTTTGTATTTTGGGACAAGCTTAGAGTAAGTCTAGAATACTTAGGGGTTTTTGGTGGCAAGCAATCGGACCTGGATTTGGCTAATTTACACAGAAGGGAATTTGCTGATCAATGCTGTAAGCGGAGGAAGTCTGCAGAAGGCCAGGTGGCTGGATTCAGAAAACAGAAGGACCACCTGACCCTAGAGCAGTTGTTCTCAACCTGTGGGTCCTTGACCCTTTCACAGGGGTCACTGAGATATTTATATTACTATTCAAAGCAGCAACAAAATTATAGGTATAACGTAGCAATGACAATAATTATATGGTTGGGGGCCACTACGACATGAGGAACTATTAAATGGTTGTGGCATTAAAGGCTGAGAACCACTGCCGTAGAGGAACAGCAAGCAAAATGCCAGCAAGTCTTCTTACTGGGAGAAGCTTAGGCAGATGTTGTCTATTCTGTGGGTGCATCCTGAGCAATAAGTAACCCTCAAATGCACCATGTCACTTTGTCCCCTTCAGATAGAATGGTCTGAAGGAGAATCACATGGGTGTTCCCCATGGCTGTCCCAGGGGAAAGATAAAGAGCAGAATCCTTGGGTTTCCACTGTGGATGGAGATATATACACGTTTCCTCCCCCTTAAGACCATCCAAAGGATAGTTTGCCCGAATTCTTTCAGCGTGCTGTTTATCAGACCTCTCTGCTACCTCCCGAGGCCTTACACTTCCCACTGATATCTGATAGACCCCTCTAGGAAGTAAGAGGGGGTCAAGCTCTCCTCACTAATAACGGCACAGTCTGAACTACTATTTCCAGGAAGCAACTACGACTGGGTAAAAATCCAATATAACAAGGACATTGGCATTTTATATCTATTCCTAGTAACCTGGGGGAAGCAAATTAATTCCCAACTTCAGCAACTTGGAGGATCTTAATTTACAGCCAAGAGTTAAATAGTCAGCAGGTGCCTGGGCCCGTTACATAGAATGATACTGTTTTCAAGTTCTAAATTAAATTCCTTTGATTTTTTTTTAAATCACTAGCCAGGCTATAGCAAAGGTATTTGAGTGGAGTACATTTTCTTACTATTTATACCTGAACGGCATTGTAGAATCCAGAATTTGGCTCTTTGCAAGCCTCTCAAAGAGGGTGTGTGTGTGTGTGTGTGTGTGTGTGTGTGTGTCCCTCAGGCTGGTTGCCCTGGTCCTTAGAACAGCACAGAAGGGTGGTTGTAATCGTTTGCTTTCTAAAGTAGTGATTTGAAAGGATTTGGAAAATTGTCATTTCTCTTGTATTCCTAAAACCCCACCTCTATCAAAATATCCATGTGACTCAGAACATATTGATTTAACAAGGAGGAAAGACCTTGCTTCTAAATTTACTGTTATCAAAACCAACACACTTGTCTTCCTAGGGAGTCAGCTGACTTTGGGTCCCTGCACAGTGAACCGAATGCCTTCCCAGCACAGCTTCACGGTGTTAGTAGGCAGTTAGGCTGCAGAGCTGTAACACAAATCCAGACCACATCCTTACACCCAAAGTCTTAGAAAAATCCATCGACCCGAGATCATTTTGAAAACATCCCAGTTTCAAATCATTAAGATGACATTTTCATCTGGGCAAGGATTTCCAAAATAATTACCCCTGTTTCTACACATCACAGGTTTTCTTATTTATGGAAAGAGAAGAAAGTCGGCATTGATGAATGCCTCCTCTGCCCCTTGTGTTGGGCTGGGTCTTTCCTATTCTTCTCAATCCTTATTGCACGTTGAGAGGATGCCACGCCAGCCACGCCAGAGGACGCTGGGTTATTTTCCCTGGACTGTGTTTGGAGGGTCATAGCATGCCTGGGGTCTCACGGCTTGCAAGCAGCAGAGCTGAGTTTTACATTGACCTCAGTGCCCTCAGCCCTCCACTAGGACACACTTATCGAACCACAAGCTCGTCAAAACGATGAACTGGAAACTGGCCTTCTGGGGAGAGTTGCATCAGTACCAACAGCACCTCCACTGTCGGTGGGACTGGCATGTGCAGTAGCCTCTGAATACAGATGGGATGAGGCTTTCATTTTTACTGAGCATGAGAACTTTCAATACCTTCCTGCAAGCTAATGGTAAAGGAGACACTTCGGATGAGCTCTGATGTTCTAGTAGATGCAAACCTTTCTGAAGTTATAAATCATAAGGCAGCCACCCCCTCGTTAGAGATTATGCAGAAAGGGCAGCTGACCTTCATTGGCCACAGTGCAATCAGATTTAAATAAGAGCCCATGTTGCAGAGTTGAAAGAAAACAAACTATTGTTTCTAATCTGGTACGAGGCAAAGACAGCCAGGTATTTCTTCTTTTGTTTAAATTAAAAGAGGGTTGGTGAGATGGCTCAGTGGGTAGAGGCTCTTGGCACAAGCCTGACAACCTGAGTTGGATGCGTGGGTCCTACAAACCAGCAGGAGAGAAGTGACTGTTCAGAGTTGTCCTCTGACCACACGCGTGCTATGGCATGCTCACACGGCTACAGTCACACACACACACACACACACGCATGCACCTGTGAGTGTGCCCATACATGCACTTCCACAAAATAGAACAAATTTAAATGAGAAAAGAAAGACAGCAAGCCACTGCTGCGCATGATGAAACTGTAACTAGATTGTCAGTTTAGGGCTGTAAGCATTTTATAGCTCATTTCATACTGTGGTACCCAGGACGCTCACAGTGAATTCTTATTAAAGAAATGAATGGTGGTTTGTTTCCTCAATTAGAGGGCAGAAGACAGAATCAAGGCTTGAGCGTTTCCATTACCCAGGCCAATGTATTCCTTTACTAACCTTTATCACTTTAATTAATTTTGTCCGTTTCGGTTTAATGTAAATGGAATAAAAGGTATGTACTTTTCTAAAGTCAAGTCTTTAAGAGCTTCCCTCAACAATGCATTCTGACGACACTCGCCTCTTTCAAGCTCCTCCTAGATCTGTCTATCCCTCTTCCCTTCCCACCCAGCTTAATGTCCTTTAAAGTATGTACTTTTCATATTTGACTTTCTTTACTCAAAGATGTCGATGAGGTAATATCCATTATTATAGTTTGTTCTTTTGTTTCATTGTATGAAAATGCATTTGTTAATGTGTTCTTAAGTTAAAGCCATTTGATTTTTACAAAGCTGTTATCAGCTCTCTTTGAGAAGAACTTATGTGGATACATTTCTTTCTCTTCAATGAAGGTCAGAAAATGCATTTCCACATTGTATTCTTGAATTTCTATCTAAATTTATCTCTCCCCCCCCTCTCACACACACACGTTTTATGTACCTGAGAAAGACTCTAATGTTGTGTCCCAAGCTGGCTGCAATTCACTATGTGGCCTAGGCTGAATTTGAACTAACGGTAATTCTCATGCCTCAGCCTCTTTTGTATTAGATTTATAGGGATGAACCCTCGTGTTCTTGAGAAATTGTTTACTTCCTGAGAATATACACATAATATCTTTATTTTAATGTACATAGATAATATATTTTAAAATGTACCCTTTTTCTCATCTATTGCCAATGCCATGGCTCTAAAATAGAAGTAGGCATAATTCCAACGGAATACCACCCCTGCTTAGGACTTTGATCTCTGTGCCTGGGATGTGGTCAGATCCTAAGATGAACATTGACAGAACACCAAACTGACATTTCCCTGGTACAGTCTAGGTAGCCCCTGGTATCCACAACCCCATGTCATCAGCACGAGATGTACAATTACAACAGTCCAGATTTGATATTCAATTCCAAAGTGCACCTGGTGAGAAAATAAATGCAAGGAAAAAATGTCTAGCATATTAACTTTACAGCCCTATAAGCGAGACAGTAACTAATATTTAAAAATAATCAACAAATCCAGGAGTAAAGGGCCCAGTGTGACATGGTTTGGTAAATGTTGATGATATTAAATTGGAATAAACCTGAAGTGACACCTTTTACAAGCAGACGTGGGGAGATCAGCTGGATTTCTCCTCATCTGTTGTAGAAATAACTTCACACATATCACTGCCGTCAGGGCTGTTAATCAACAGAACATGGGGTGCATTTTAATCAGGCCGTTGACTTAGGATTTTCAGACTGAGAATTAACAAGACCACACACACACACACACACACACACACGCCTGCCAACGCTATCCAGACTCTCACAGGGAGAGGAGATGGGCATCATTTAGGTGTGTTGGGCTATCTAGGGATAAACTAAGTCTTTTCAAGATTTGTTTATCTCTTGAATTAACTATGTTTGGAGCTTAGAAGATTCATTAAAATCAAGCTTCCTTGGGGCCAAAGACCAACAGTGGATTTATGGCTTCTTACAGTGATTTCTTTCTCAAGTGTTTGGTCCTGCACTAGCTTTTTATCGTTTAATCACATGCACTCATCATCCAACGTGGCACCTTCAGACATGCATGTGACATGCTTAGTTTTCATTTACTTCCTCCATTGTTCCTCTTCGCCTCCATTCCTCCCTCTTGCCTGTAGTACCCTTTCTACTTTTTGTGTATATTCCATACAGTTTAGATATAATAGAAAAATTCCAATCTATGCCATTTGGCTGTACTCTGCACTAGTAGATAAATTCCGCCATTGTCTATATGTAACTATTATCTATATACAATCTGTATACAATCATTGTCTGTATGCAATCTATACACAAGCATGGTCTATATACAATCTATTACAGTCATTGTCTATATATAATGTGTCGATAAATTGTTAGCATGTAGTATGAATCAGAAAACCACCACTCATGCTCCCCTCTACCCTGGGCTACTATCTTCTCGTGTGTGTGTGTGTGTGTGTGTGTGTGTGTGTGTGTGTGTGTGTGTGTGTGTGTACTATTAGAATACAGGTCTATCCGGTCTTGTTGCCGTCATCCTGATTCTCCTCATCTAGCTCTCAAACCAGCTGATATTATGACTCTTTTAAGAGGAAAGCGAGATCACTGTTGCTCTGTTTTCCGCCACCCTACTGCTTTTTGCACTCTACTCCAGCCTCCCTGCTCTTTCTAGTGTGCCAGGAGAGTTTCTGTGCTCCTGGTATTCTGCTGGATGTCCCTTCTGTGCACCTTCCTTCAATATCTCCTCCTCACTGCGGCCTGCTCTGACCACTGCAGAGAAAGCCTGCAAACGCCCTGTTTCCCAGGCCTTCGTATCTCAAAGCACTGACCTCATTCTTACTAGTATTTTCTGACCCACTCTTATATAAATATATACCCTATCTCCTATTTCTTTATGTACATGTACACACATGCAATAGTACATGTGTGGAGGTCTGGGAACAAACTGCCTCCTTCCACCGTATGGGTCCTGGGGATAGAACACAGGTCATCAAGCTGGGTGGCAAGTGCCTTTCCCCCACTGATCCATTTCACTAGCTATGATTGGATATATATATATATATATTTGGTTTTTCGAGACAGGGTTTCTCTGTGGATTTGGAGCCTGTCCTGGAACTAGCTCTGTAGACCAGGCTGGTCTCGAACTCACAGAGATCCACCTGCCTCTGCCTCCCGAGTGCTGGGATTAAAGGTGTGCGCCACCATCGCCCGGCTTTGATTGGATATTTTTATCGGCTCTCTTTTCCAACTAGCTCACCAAGGCAAAGTCTACAAATTTGTGTTTATTTTTCCTTTATTGATCTTTTCCCAATGTCCAATTCTCAGCATAGAGTAGGCAAGAATACTTGCTGCATGAAGGAATAACCTTGCATTGGCAGTTTGTGGCAATGAAGGTCTTCTTTGAAGTTAACTTCAGCATGGAATTTAGGAAATAAACTGAACACTGTTGACACCATTGTAGCAGGTCAGCTGTTGAATTC
The DNA here is from genome assembly GCF_014885135.2 of Alexandromys fortis. Lineage (NCBI taxonomy): Eukaryota > Metazoa > Chordata > Mammalia > Rodentia > Cricetidae > Alexandromys > Alexandromys fortis. The sequence continues at coordinate 5,653,462 of NW_026067915.1, read as the reverse complement.
TATGAACCTTTACCCCCAGGTAAAGGTTATCTTAATTTGATGCTGATCTGTTGGTACTTTTATACTGTAGTCTTTTGTTTCTCATGACTGAATTTCATGTAACCCAGACTAACCTTGAATTACTATGTAGCTGAGGATGACTTCAATTCCTGATTATCATGCATCCACATTACAGCTGGGATTGCAGACAAGCATCATCGTATGTGGCAGGATAAGTCTTTTAAAGAAAGAAAGTTGATTATTATTCTACATAGTTCATCTAATATATACTATTAGCAACAACTCAAACCTTGGAAAAATAAGCTGTTCTGAGCCTTACAAGGGTACCACAGTCATGCTCTGGTTGTCTTTCTCAGAAGGAGTGGCCTATGGCACAGAGTAGATGCTGAGAAACCCAGGGGGAGGAGTTACATCATGCTCCTAAAGCCTCACACCAGAATCTTTTTCCATCACCATGACCCTAAAACAAAATGTTTCCCACATATCTATCCTCCCAATCTACAACACTTGCATGAAGATTTGTTTTTTTTTCTTTAAATTGATAAGACAAAACTATCTAAACACTTAAACTTTGTATCAATATGAAGGAAAACTAACATGACATGTCAGGATAAATTTTAAAATCCTTAAATTCAAGGAAGATACTGATGCTATCCCAATGCTCTGAGTGTGAGGTTGATCTTGTGGAAGATAGGGAACATAAAATGCTAAGACACTTCTTTTGTCTGTGACATAAGCAGACATACCACAGAGGTGTGGCAATCAAAACGTCATATATAAAAGAACCAAAATAAGTGCAAAAATACAACCCAAACACCCATTCAGTGTCATCAGGACACAAAGGAAACAGTGCCTCACTGTGATACTCAGTGTGACCAGATTTCTCCTGAAGTCATTGGTGTGTCACTAGAGCCATACAGCACTTGGTGCAGACTCATTATACAATATCTAATATCTCAGGTCACATGGACTTCACTCTGTACTTTGACCTTTGTTGAAATAGGAGCAGCGGGGCTGCGTCCCCAACACCCCGGCCGCTTGGCTAGCTTATGCCCGAAATAACAGCACACAAACTGTATTCGTTTAAAGAACTGCTTGGCCCATAAACTCTAGCCCTTACAGGCCAATTCTCGCACCTGGACTAGCCCATTTCTAATGATGTGTGTAAGCACCCCAAGGTGCGCTTACCGGGAAGAGTCTAGCCTCCATCCATCATGGTGTCTCTGCTCCAGAGCAGAGCTGTCGAGTCTCTCCGGGAGCAGAACAGAGTCTGACCTCACTTCCTCTTCCTCCCAGCATCCTATTCTGTTTTCTCCTCCCATCTATGCTTTAACCTATGAGGGCCAGCCAAGCAGTTTCTTTATTGCTCAGCCAATGAAATCAACAGATTGATATGACACTCCCACATCACTTCCCCTTTTTCTGTTTAAACAAAAAAAAGAAGGCTTTAACTTTAACGGAGCAAAATTACATATAACAAAACAGTTATCAAGTAAAATTTTCAATAATCTATGTCATAACTAAGGAAAACTATAACTATAGCTAACTATTCTTAACTACATCAAAGAGTTCAGAAAGATACAATATTACCTAAGCAAGCAAGAAATCCAAAGCTCTAGAAATGACAGAGACATCTCGCTGCCTGGACAGTCACCCAAAGTTCCTCTGTACCGTTGGGGCATCCATCTTCAGCCTACAGGCCCATAGTTTCCAGCAGACATTTCCACAAAGCAGGAAATTTCAAAGGCAGTCACTGTCTGCTTGTCCTGAAGAATGTCTTACAGACTCTTTCATGAATCAGGAACCCGGTAAGATAGTTTTGAAAAGTTGCTTGCCTTTGAAAATGGTATGTCAGTTATGTTAGGCCTTAGCCAAAGTTGGTTGCTTCAACGCTGCAAACATGACTTTGGGTGATTGCCCAGGTAGCTAGTTGTCTCTGTGATTTGTTGCATGCTTTGGAAGTTGTTTTACTGAACTTCCTAATTACCCAGGTAACATTATTTCCCTTCTCAGATCTTCGATGGGGTTGAAGACTATATAAATGTAGTTAATTTTCTCTCACGACTTGGCCAAGTTATTTATTATACAAGACCTAAGCTAGTTAGAATAGGATATTTGTACTTATTGTATATAATTTCATAGTAGGTTTAGAACTCTCTTACTTAAATAAAAGGGGGAGGTGTTGCGGGAGGTCTTTCCACCCCTCCAACCAATAGCTGCTGTAATACCAGCCCATTGGGGCGTGGTCTCACTCCCTTTAAAAAAGCGGCTATTTCCTCTGCTGGCTCTCTTCTCTTCCTGCTCGGCTGGAGACTAGACTCCCTTCCTGGTTGCGCAGATGGCTGTTGTCTGGGATTGTGATCTGTAAGTTTTTTCCCCTTTAAATAAATAACACCCTATTAATCATAACTCCAAACTGGTGTTGCCTTGTTCGTGACTTACGCCTTCAGACCTTACTTTTGGTTTGTTACTTTTTTCTAGGTCTTTCTCAGGGGAATGGAAATATCTCTTCTGTTTGTCCTTAGACAGTATTTTAGAAATACGTGGTTTTGTTTGGATCTAACAGATTCATAGCTGGAGTAAAATGCCTGTCAGGATGAACTGTATCTTGAGACACCCCTTAGACCTGGAGTAGAGTTAAGGCTTTCAGAGAAATTAGCACATAATGATGGGATAGCGCCTGTGAGAAGGAGGAGAATTTATGAACATAAGCAGGAATACTATGAAAGAGATTAGATGTTGTATCCTCTCAAAATGTTGATATCCTAACCTCAAAAGATGATGATATTAGGAATTGGAATCCTGGGAGTAGGAATTAGTGAAAGAAACACATTCAGGGGTTTGATTAATGAAGCATGAAAGAAACCCCAGGGGAAGACACAGCAGCAAAGTAGCCTCATAAGCCAGAAAGTGGGTCTTCCCATATGGAACTGTGATGCTGTGACCTCCAACTTCCCATGCCCCCAGCTATGAGAAATAAATTCCTCTTGTTTATTTTTTTTCCCAACGTGGGTGCACTTTAATGGGGGGAGGGAGACACAATAAGGGATGGGTGTGTGAGACACACAAGGGTGGGGGCCAGAGAGCTCCTCTTGTTTATAAGTTAACTTTTAATTTATTTATTTTTGCTGTTGTTATACCACCCTGAACAGATTATGATAACCTGGGCGGTTTTTTATCATTACTTTTATGAGTATATATTTATGGACATAATGGGTTTATTATGACTATTTTTTTTCTTTTTTTTTTGTGTAGACAGGGTTTTTCTGTGTAGTCCTGGCAGCTCTAGAACTAGCTGGCCTCAAAAATCAAAGATCTGCCTGCCTCTGCCTCCCAAGTGCTGGGATCAAAGGCATGCACCACGACCACCCAGAGAATGACATTTCCATCCATGTATTTAGATTATAGTCATCTCATTTCACTATCCTCGCTTGTCCCCAGCACAGTTTATCTGATCCTTTACTTCTTCCCAGACTGTCCCCTTCTATTTTTGTGTAAAAAAAAATGAGTGACTTTCATTAGGGGTGCTTACAGAAGCGTGGCTAAGAATATGCCCATGACTAGACCATTAAAGAAAACATCTCTCCCTTCCTTAGCAACCATTAACTGTACATAGAACCTCAGGGACAATTTCAGATGGAGGGTAATGGTCAATGCTAGGTGCTGAGTGAGAGTTCTCTGAGAACACTATAATCTCTCAGCCTCTTCAGCCATCTGTGTCATTAGCTGTTGACTGAGGTTCTGTACCGCCCAGTTCCCGCAGTCATTAAGTCCCAACGAAATACAGAGATCTACATTAATTATAGACTGATTGGCCTATTAGCTCAGGGTTCTTATTAACTCTTCTAACATATTAGCCCATAATTCTTGTCTATGTTAGCCATGTGGCTTGGTAACTTTTTCAGTGAGGCAGTCACATCTTACTTCCTCTGAGACTGGATCATGACTACAGATTGACTCTTTCCTCTTCCCAGAATCCTCCTGTTCTCATTGTCCCACCTCTACTTCCTGCCTGGCTATTGGCCAATCAGCATTTTATTAAACAAGTACAAGAAACAAATCTTTACAGGGTAAAACCATTGTCCCACAGTAATCTGTGTCAGATCTCTTCCATTTGTGTCAGAGGAGGACTGTGGAAGGGCACCAAGGTGTGAGGCTTGCCTGGGTTCACTTGTCAAGACCAAGGAACTTTGACGAGATGAAAGAACTTTGTCAAGTCTGTGAAACTTTGTGAAGGTCTCCACTAACTCAAGAACACCAGAGTTGCCAACTAATCCCCATAGTCCTGTGTTTCATACACTTTCTGCTTCTACTGAGAGAGACATATTTTTAAACAAGAGGAACATGACATGTGGGAATATATTTCCCCATCTGCACAGAAGAGGGGGCAGAACTGAAAGGTAATGTATGGCCTAAAGTAACTACGAAAGAAGACAGTTAAAATCATTTCAATAATTTAAAGAATCCACCAGATAAAGAAGGAATTTCCAAAAACCAAGAGAGATGCAATTACTTCACTTATTCATGAAACATCAATTTTAATTCCACATTTCAAAAAGACAATAAATATTCATATTCCCCCCTCCATCCCTCCCTCTCTCTCAAAGATAGGAACTAAAACACAGAGATGCAAACTACAAAGAAAGCCCGAGGTTTAAATTATTTTTTGATTTTTATAATAATCTTCACCTCCTGCATTTTCTGCTTTTATTAGCATCATGGGATGGGCAGACTTAATTATCTTCCTTTAAACACACTCCGTGTTTCTGTGCTTGCTTCATTTGCTTGTTTATTCTCTTGCGTTGGACTGATGAGAGAGGATTGGAAGAGGGAAGACAAGGAGATAGGGTGTCACCTTTCATGAGGGAAGTCAGACTTTTAGTTTCTTATTTAAATGTGGAGAGCATTTGTTTGTTAGGCTTGAAGGTGTGGGTGGCAAAAAAAATTCCTTGAAGAGAGAGAGCTTATTCTTTCAGTAATTATATTTGTTAGCAGAGACAGAGGGAAAGGCTCACCACCTAACACAGGCTGCCGAGACAATTACCTGGAGGAGAAAATAAAGTCAGACCACTTCTCACCGTGAAATAGATATAAACTCAAAATGGACAACGATTTAAATGTAAACCAAAGTAGAGGAAGAAATAACCTTATCTTATCTGAGGATATGAAAAGTAGGTTAAAAAAATCTATAGACTCTATAAAACAAAAAGCAAGTAAAATCATTTGACAAGCTATATAGAAATATAGAAAATATTTATTTCAATTAACATTTAGAACTCATTTGAAGTTTGCCTAACAGTGAACACGAAGTAAAAGGAAGACAGAAAAATTAAAATAAATATAAATATAAAATGAATCTTGTCTCACTACTTATGGAAGCATAAGTGGTTCCTGGGCAGGACACAAACATGTCCTAGGCTCCTGTCAATTTAAACTAAAACCCTGTGCCCAACTAAGGAAATGGCAGAAATCTCTGAAAGATGGAATTAAGAAGTTGGTGACCTCTACAGACCAGGCTGGCCTTGAACTCACAGAGATACGCCTGCCTCTGCCTCACCAGTGCTGGCACACACCTTTAATCCTAGCACTTGGGAGGCAGAGACAGGTAGATCTCTGTGCATTTGAGGCCAGCCTGGTCTACAGAATGAGTGCCAGGACAGGCACTGAAGCTACAGAGTAACCACCATAACAGGAGCTGTGAGAGCCTGAGTACAGTATAAAATACCACTCAGGAGGGAGGTAGGCCCCCTACACAAGTTGGGCATACCAGAAGAGCACTTTAAAGACTTGGATGTAACATGTGGTCTACTTGGTTGGGGTTTTTGTCCTGCCCAGTTTTCACAGCCTGTAAGCCCCAAGGGAATCAAACAGAGAGTCTGCATTAGTGATAAACTGATTGGCCCATTAGTTCAGGCTTCTTATTAGCTCTTGTAGCTTGTATTAACCCATTATTCTTATCTATGTTAGCCACATGGCTCAGTACCTTTTCCAGTGGGGCAGATCACATTCTGTTTCTTCAGTGGTCTGGGAAGGACTGGGGAAAGAGCTTCCTTCTTCCCAGAATCCTCCTGTTCTCATCATTCCACCTCTACTTCCTGTCTGGCTATTGACCAATAATCAGCATTTGGTCAATACAGATACAGAATTGTTCCGCACCACTTGGAGAATAAAGTAATGATTGGGCTGTATGCAATATGTTCACAGATACCAAAAATTACCAAAATATTGAGAAATACATAAATAGAATAATACACAGTAACCAAGTGAGGTTTAATCCACAACACAAAGTTGGTTTAACTATTGAAGACAAATTTATGTGAGGCCGGGGTAAGGGAGAGCTCACACGGTCTAGTGCTTGCTGCGCAAACATGATTAGGTCTCCAGAACCCAGGGCTGGGGAAGCTGAAGCAAACAGCTCACTGGCCAGCTGGCCTCACCAACTCAGGTGAGTTCCAGACACCAAGAGAAACCTTGTCTGAAAAATAAAAGGTGAGAGAGACTATAGAGGGAGATACTCATTGCTAAAGTCTGGTCTCCATAAGTCTATAAACAGAAGCGCATACACACGCACACATGACCAGTTCAGTGTCTCCTACTTAATCTAAAGAAAAAGGGTCCACATGATCATATTCACTGAGGTAGAAAAGCCTTTGACAAAATTTAGCACCATTCAGAATAAATATTTGCAACAAAAAAGGAGAAGGGGACTTCCTCAGTGTGATAAAGTGCATTGATAGAATTATCAATAACTAATAACACAGGCAACGGTGACAGACCAAATGCCAAGGCAAGAGGTCAACTCTCGGCACTCCTTGTCCACAGAGCGGTATGTTCTAGCTAATGCAACAACACAAGAAAAAAGAAAAAAAGCCTGGAAAGGAAAAAAAATCATGACCAGACTGTAGGCATGACTTCAAAAGATAGAACAAAATCGAATTGATGAATTGGGCTCAGTTGAAATGAAATATGCCGCTTTGCTTAGGGCACTGTTAACAGAACGAAATGATCAGGGAGAAATGCATGTAAACAACATGTCCAACAAGGTGCATGCATCCAGAATGTATAAAGAATTCTCTAGTCTGACAGTGGGGGTGCATACCTTTAATCTCAGCACTTGGGAGGCAGAGGCAGGCATATCTCTGTGAGTTCAAGGCCAGCCTGGTGTACAGAATGAGTTCCAGGGCAGGCACAGAAGCTACAGAGAAACCCTGTCTTGAAAACCGACCCCCAAAAAGAACTCTCTAAACTCAACAGTAAACAGGCACACAGCTCAATTTCAGTTGGATAAAATACTTGAATATATGCTTAACCAAAGATATGCAGACATGAAAGAAGCACAAGGAAAGATAAACAGTATCACTAGATATAGTAAGCATCACTAGACATTAGAGATACGTGAATCAAAGCCACAGGGAGACACACTACACATCTGCTGGAAAGGCAAAAATAGCAATAACACTCACTGATAGCAAGCACTGGGGAGACAGCAGAACACTGCCTTCTCCCACCTGCTGCTGATGGGAGTGGAAAATGACTCTGCCAGTCTGGAAAACAAAGTGGTAATTTCCTGAAAATCAAAATACCTTACTGCTGAGCAGCACTGATCCTAGGAGGCTATGCTGGAGAAATAGAAATTTAACATTTATACAAAAGAAAGCAACACCGGGGTGGAGAGGTGCCTTGGTCATTGGAGGCTCAGGCTAACTGCTAACGTCGATGAGACAAAAACGTGTTCCAAAAATCTCACAGAACCAAAACAAAAGAAACGCAAGTAATATGACAGGGTATTATGATGTAAGGTCTCTGGTAACTTCTGGACATGCTAAGCATCAGGTTGGGAGATGGCTCGGTTAGTGAAGTGCTTGCCTTGCAAGCAGGAGGAAGTAAGTCTGTGCACAGAGCCCACATTAAAAAAAAAAAAACATTGACTGTGACAGTCAGGTGGTGGTGGTGCACACCTTTAATCCCAGCACTCAGGAGGCAGAGGCAGGTGGATCTCTGTGAATTCGAGACCAGCCTGGTCTACAGAGCAAGTTCCAGGACAGGCTGCAAAACTACACAGAGAAACCCTGGCACACACACATACACACACACAAACCAAACAACCAAAGCAAAACACAAAAAATCACTAAGTATGGTCATGCTTGCTTATAATCCTAATGCTGAGAAGGCTGGGAGAAAGAAGCCTATTTAGCCAAAGCAGTGAGCATCAGGTTAAGTGAATGGCCTGACTTTCCTCAGCGCATCCTGAGGAACTGAAGCTAACCTCTGGCATGCACATGCACAACATACATGTGCATGCTCACCCCCACACACATGACACACACATGTCCAGACATACCCACACACAAAGGTAAAATCTAAAGTTCTACATATATTTGTTTGTATACATAGACAAACATGTACATATACATATTGTGAACTTTTATGACTTAAAAAGTATAATTCTGACCTAAAATTTTACTCATTTAAATAATACTCTCAGTTTTCTTTATAGTAAGAATGAGTGTATTTTAAAATAAAACATTTGAATATAACTTCTTATTTTAAAATGCCAAGTGATGACAGTGAGGGTGGGGGAACGCCTTGGAAAAAGTTTTAGAAAACAATCTCTAATAGGTGTGAAAAGCCTTGCGCTACATCATGGCTCAGATTCAGAAATCACCTGTGCAGAGGCGTGAGGTACAGGTGACATTTACATGAAAACATGACCTCCATACTGTGCATTCTGAAGGAAAAGTTATTGAGAAGAAATTGCATTATAATGGCAAGTATTCAAATACGTTCAAAATCCACATTATAGAAACAAGCCAACAAATTTGAAGTGCAATGAGCTTTTGTGTATGTGTGAAAGGGCTTCATGTAGCCCAGGCTGGCCTTGAACTTGCTATTCAGTTAGGGTAACCTTAAGCTTGGAATTCTCTTCCTGTCTCCACCTCCTAAGTGTTGTAAGCACAGACGTGTACTGCCATGCATGGTTTATGTGCTGCTGGGGTTGAACCCCAGGACTCAGTGCGTGCTAGGCTAGTACTCTGTTAACTGTGCCATACTCTTGGCCCTGGGCAGTTGGCTTTTACATTTTTTTATTTTTAAAATAATCTTATTTTACATACCAAGGGAAAGGGAACTGGGATTGACTTTTTAATTTTTAAAGATCATATTGATAGAGAAAATATAACACGGGAGATGCTTATAATCCAATGCAAAATGAATTCTTAAAACTAGGGCATAACCGGACTAAAATCTCAAGGTCCAAATCAGGAGCAGAAGGAGAGAGAGCACGAGCAAGGAACTCAGGACCGCGAGGGGTGCACCCACACACTGAGACAATGGGGATGTTCTATCGGGAACTCACCCAAGGCCAGCTGGCCTGGGTCTGAAAAAGCCTGGGCTAAAACAGGTCTCACTGAACATAGCGGACAATGAGGGCTACTGAGACCTCAAGAACATGGGCAATGGGTTTTTGAGCCTACTGCACGTATTGGCTTTGTGGGAGCCTAGGCAGTCTGGATGCTCACCTTATGAGACCTGGATGGAGGAGGGTGGTCCTTGGACTTCCCACAGGGCAGAGAACCCTGATTGCTCTTTGGGCTGACGAGGTGGGGGGGGACTTGATTGGGGGAGGGGGAGGGAAAGGGGAGGCAGAGGTGGTGAAGAGACAGAAATCTTTAATAAATAAAAAAAATTAAAAAAAAAAAACTAGGGCATAATATATATGTGTGTTATATATAATCATATTTCCTTTAATTTTGCTGTTCAATATATATGTTCAATTAAAAACAAATGTATATATTCATATTTATGTATAGAATTATATTTTATACGTGCCTACCATATACCATACACACATATACATATATATATATGCACATTTAATACAATATTGGTAGTGATTATTCTGGCTGACAGAAAGATGGTATAAGTTTGTGATTTTTTTAAACATTCATTTGTTTATTTTTATTTATTTATTTAGTTAGTTAATTATTTGCAGGAGAGGCATGCCATGCGGATGAGTGAAAGTCAGAGCCTAACCTGCAGAAATTAGTCCTTTACTTCCATCATGTGGGTCTGGAATTAGACTCAGGTCTTACAGCACAGCAACAGGCAGCCTCACTCAGTGGGCCTTCTCCCCAGCCCTGAACTGATTTTCTACTGCATACTGTTGTCCCAGATGGGAATGGTTTTATTATGATGACAATATAATCAACAAAAGGCTTGCTTAGAGTGTGGAGATGTGGCCTGAGGTGCCTGTGTTACCTCCGCTGCAAGACCTCGACTCGGCTACCAGTGGATGGGGGCTGCGGTCCTGCTTTCTCCACGGTTCTTTTCTGTCTGATTGCACAGTGCAGGCACCTAGACTGTGTGAGGTTCTGTACAGCGAATCATCAGGCGATTGAGGCAGACTAACCAAGGGCCCTCACTTTAGTCAGGAAGAAATGATCATGTGTTCATATGGATTCCCTCAGCAATGGGAGAATTGGGGGGGGGTGCCATGAAGATCTGGCCTACAAAGGGAGACTATATCTAGGACATTGGCAGCGTCTTCATGAAAGAGTTCGTGCCACCAAGCCTCTTCTCTCCCACTCCTAGTCTGTCTCCTCTATAATTTTCTCAGTTGGCTTCCCATCTTACCCCATTAGTCCTTTGGATCTTTATTAGGTTTGGATTCCCTTTTGCTCTGTGCTGAGCCCCATCAGCAGTGAAAGGGTAACAGGGAACGGTTGAATTGGAACCCAAAAGAACAAGTCGCAGCTCCGTTAACAAATATGTTGGCTAAATGCCGGCCTCAAGTAGGAAACAGCCAGCCAAAATATTTATCAACAGGATTTGAATTCTACAGTTTGATTTAAATTTCTATTTAGCAGAGTGTGGGGTGTATCAAGCTGGCAAACTCTGGATTCCTAATCGGGACTGTCGAAGCAGCAAGACAAACATTTGCGTTGATGCTGCCATTGCTGACTTTGGTGGCAGGGCTCCTGAGCACCTCCAGACATCCCCTTCCGTCACTGGCCTCCGTTATGGAAGTCTCTTGAGGTATTTACTTGCTAGCTTTTTATATCACTCTAGTTGCATATTGGGCTTATAGAACATTCTGGCTTCTTCTTAATATAAACTCAGTAGAAAACAAACTTTGAACTGCTTTGAACAAAAGGCACACCTAGACATTTGACACAGCTCAGCATGGCCATGAGTCGAACTATACATCTAGCCATGGGGCTGCCTGCTATGTTACCCCTTTGGGGAACCTTCTCCAAGAGTAAGATGTTTCTGTTAACCTTTATGTCTCCCTTCTATATTGATCCTAACTGCACCCACACATGTCTCCTTATGACAGTTCTTCTCCAGCCTAGCACCCCTTCCTGAGGATGAGAAATTGTGCCCATTTTAGTCCCTGAAACAACTGCATCCCAGAGCTCAAGGCTTAAAGGAAAATCGCAGAACTACTGAAGACAGAAACGAGAGCGAGACGTTCTGTGCCAGGTTCTGTTTCGCCCTCGACCTCTCTGTGGGGAGGAAAACACAGGGAATCAGCTTCCCGTGCAGAGAGGGTTGTTTCCTTCTCCTTTCACTGCACGGAGCAATTCCTAAATATGAAAAAACCATGTGGCATTTAGACGTGGATCCCAATAGTTAAAGCTGGGGGAAATCACACCAGGAAGCAAGCAGAGAAATCACCCGTCACTGCCAGACAAAGAGGTGCAGCACCCACCGCTTCCTTCATGCTCACTGCCCCTGGCAGAAGGAGGCACAGTCGGCAGACAGCCTTCAGGGCAGCACCCAGCTAAGGAGGCACTGTCATAGCAAGAAGCTGAAGGTGGCTCTCAGTCATACTGGAAGCAATTGACAACTTGCCTTGGTTACTGAAGCCTGCAGCAGGGGAAAAATGCAGAATAAGGGTGTGGACATAAACTGAGCCCAGGCTCCAAGCTCCTTCTTTTGGAAGAGATGGGAGAAACCCCCAGTGGGCTTGTGCTTCTGACTTTTCTAGAGCAGATAGATGGGCCAATTCACCTACTACTTGAGAGCTTTTATAGTTGGGGGCATCTTCAAAAGGCTTAAGGAGGCACCCTCAGTGAATGACCGACTGTCAGAGGTTTCTAACATGCCAACTAAGGAACAGAAACCTCTACTTGGAACAAAGGGCGCAAGACAGGGACCACAGACATTAACAGGTCTTTGCACTCCACTTCTAATTGGGGTTGATATACAAAGAAACGTAATACTGGACACAGACATCCGCTCAGAGGTGACCAACAGGGATCCGGTGGGTTTACCAATATGGATGCTTCCCAATGTTATGTGGTTATACACCATATTGGAAAGAGCAGAGGGAAAGGAGGGAGTTTTTGAAGGGAGAGGATTACAAAGGTAAGGCAACAACAGTTTAAATGGACTGCCTTTAAATGCTCAACTGACCACTTGTACCAGGATAAGTGTGCAAACCTTGACAAGACTATAGCAAACCAGAGATGACAAACTGGGGTCTCCATCACCAACCACTGACTACAAATATGGCTTGGAAGCAAGTTATGGTCCTATGGAGAAAAGCCAGGTCCCACTTTTGACAGACAGGCTGTTACCGAAACATTTAAACTACTTACATGCATTTGAAAGGAAACACTGATCCTTAACAGACGCCCATCTACAAAAGGGCACATAATGGGAAGAATCAGAGACAAAAATAACATTTATTCGAGGAGGAAATGAAACATGTTTGAAGAATGCACCAAGTCAGAGGTTGATTGCTACCCAGGTATAGTTCGGGCCCAACTTCATTGCCGCCGCCGATCCACAACAGCTCCTTGGACCACCTTTAACTCTCTCTGGGTCTACACTTGCCTTCAAGCAAAAGTAACAGCAAACACAACCATAGTTCATAAATCAATTTTTAAAGTGCTAAATGAAAACAACAGTTTTATCTCATGTACCTTCCGAGGAGTACACCATGACTGACATGACTCTGAGAGATTTCTGGAAGGCAGCGGTGGGAGCGGTGGGTACGCTGCTGGCAGAGACCCAGAGAGTCTGCAAATTATGTATGCAAAAATGGAGTGGGACCGGGCTCGTTATTTGAATTATGCATGCTTCTGTTTTATCAACCCCGTTCCACCCCTGCGCATGTTTGAGGAGTCATCGTTTCTTATTTACACACTGCAGGGCACACTGCTCAAACACAGGGCAGAGTGATATGGTGCGTGCAGAAAAGAAGGAGTGTTTACCCCGAATGCACGCACATTTAGTAATCAATTCAGCAGATTTTTAGATACACATTTAAAAGCCGAAGCTACACCCATGGTGAACAGGGGTGATTTTCCACCCTGTGGTTTAGAACTCAGCATTAGTTCCAGCATTTGATCCCCCTGAGCCTCAGTTTCCTCATGTATAGAGAGAGAAGAACAAGACTCCATTCCAGAAGCGCTAGAAGGCTACTAAGACACACTGATATAAACAAAGCTATTGTGTGATGGGGCTGGCACACTGCAGCCTTTGCCCTCTAACCCCAGGTCAAAGTCGAGTCACTCACTGTTGGTTGCTCCAGGTTTGCATCGTTGGAAGAAACCAAGGACACTTTTCCATGAAGCTTCTAAAAAGCAATGTTCCCACTTCTGACCAACAGGGCCTCAAAAGCACCAGGGAATGTCACTTGAATAGAGCTGTGGGATTACAGAATAAGCCCAAGACCAGCATGGGCAACATTAAATAAGACTCTATATGAGGAACATACAGAATATAAAAGGGGCTAAGAACATAGCTGTGTGGTAGAGTACTTGCCCAGTGTATGAAAAGCCCTAAATTCAAGTCCCAGGGCTTTAAGATCAACAAAATGGCAGTGACTTTCTCTCATGATTGAACCCAAGAATCTCTGTATGTTCTGCGTGTGTCATGTTCTCATTGCTCAGGTCAAGTTGATCAAACATACCATCATGACCTCCTTGAAATCAGACTGATATTGTAATTTGTCATTGTATTATTTCATTAATAGACCAAACAGGTTTTTGAAAAATTTAAATTATACTTATCAGCCCCACTGTGTGTGTGTGTGTGTGTGTGTGGTGTGTCTGTGAACATGCTACATGCTAGATTTGGTTCTCTCCTTCCGCTAGGTGTGTCTCGGGGTTCAAACTCAGGTCGTCCGGCTTGATGGTGTTTGTATCCCTAGCCCCAGGCAGTTTTAATGGATATCAGCTCACAAAAGGTTCAGCAGCTCCTGGACTAGGTGTTGTTATTATCTCCTCCTATAAGTAGCTAATGGAGGCTCACAAAGGCTAAGGGTATTGAAGAACACATAGGGCTACCAAGGGAAAGAATGGTGTTTGAATACAGAACATCAGTTCATGGCTCTGAACTTTTAGGAGCTGTGTTTTCTTGGCTCTTTCCACATCAGAGTCCCTTGAGATACAGGTATTTAGTTGATGTTCAGTGCTTTCTGGTCAATTAATTTCAATTTGAAAAGAATGTTTTTGCTGAATACCTCCCCCAATATGCTTGTGTACTTGGTCCTGACCCCATATGACTGTGTACTCTGTCCTGACCCCATATGCCTGTGTACTCAGTCCTGACCCCATATGCCCCTGTACTCAGACCTGACCCCATATAACTGTGTACTCAATCCTGACCCCATATAACCGTGTACTTGGTCCTGATTCCATATGACCATGTACTTGGTCCTGTCCCCTGATATGCCCGTGTACTAGGTCCTTGGACAGGTATTGAGAGGTCACAGAGATGTTTAATACATGGAACTTTGTGGGAATCCTGGGTTGTGAGGGCTATGCCCTTAATGGGGACTGTAGGACACCGATCTTCATTCCTTCCTCTCTAAATATTATGGGCTGAATAGCTTACTCTACCACACATTCTTGCCACGGTGTTCTGACTAACCCCCAGGCCCCACAGAAACAGGGCTGAATAATTGAAATGTCTAAAAATAGAGCCAAACCAATCCTTCTGCTGCTATAAATTGATTTCCTCTAGTATTTTGCAACAGTGATGGAAGCCAACCAGCATCCTACCTAACCACACCGCATCTTCCCCATCATCTTCAGGCTTCTTTCTCTTCCAGACTCCCCAGCACCGGATCGTACACCCTGCTAAGGCGTAGTCCCCTGGCTCCTGAGACATTCTCTTGAATAATCATGGTCTGTGTGGCCTGTGAGTTTGATCTCATTTGCCACTGCCAGCTTGTACGTTCCCTGGAGATAATCACTTCCTTTTCTAGTTTGCGCTTACCCATTTGAACATCAGGGCAAATAAAATGATGATTTGGGGAAATACCTACAAGACCAAGAAAACAGAATCAGGGTTCTGATTCTATTTATGTATATTCACCAGGCCTTGCAGTCACTAAAATGTTGGATTGAATGGATTTCAAACCCTGACTTCTCATTGTATAGGACTGTGCCATCTTCATGACCCCTAGGAACTTACATAGACATCTGTCTTATGACAGGTATCGTGACCAAGAGTTTAGATTTACTATCCCGCTTAACCTTCACAGCAACTCTAAGAGGTCATCGTGAGAAAAATCAAGCTTCAGATGCACAACCCTCTTACTCAAGGACGCGTCTAAGCAGTAGCCCCGTGACTCAAACTTAGTTCCACCTGAAACCAAGCTTTCTGCTCTGTGCCACAGAACTCCAGCCTCTAAAGCTTACACAGCTCACCCATTTAATGCAGTACAGTGCTCTAATACTCAACCCACTAAATTCACTGACACTCAGAGAAACAAGGAATGCCTATGGCATTCTACAATCGTCAAGAGGCACGGGATTAGAATGTGGTTCAAGGCAGTCAGATAGTATCTAAGCGTATTTTTCTGTTGGTTCTGTGTGTGCTTTTTAACATAACAGGTATCCAGGAAGGTGTGTGGTTAACTAATTAATTGAAAGAATGAATGAATGGATAATCAGTGGCACAGCAATTATAACCAGGGCTAAGACGGCTGGCGTATATTCATAGAGCCTTCCTGCCTGCAGAGACTCTGTGAACGCTGTTCAGTTAATCTGTACCACTGACCAGAACACAAACTGGACACTAGCTTGACTTTAGTTCCTTTCAGGACATTAAATTCCAGGCTATTTAGAAGCCTTGCAGTGTGCTTTAAAAAAGTAATTACAATGAACCATGGACTCTGTTTGCATCTATTTTATTTTGTTGCTGAAATGAGATACACCCTCTCAGTTTGCATCCTTTATTCAAACTTTTAAATAGTTAACTGGATACCTCAGAAGGGCTAACTATAAAGAAACAAATCACAAATACTGGCCAAGATACAGGGTAAATAAACCTTTACGTGGTGCTGATGGGGATATAAAATGTCTCAGTCACTGTGAAAATTAATAAGGAGATTTCTCAAAAATTAAAAATAGAGCTACCATGTGATCCAGCCACACCACTCCTGAGAGGATCTAAATCACCATTTATATTTGTTATTGCACTGTCCACAAAGCCGAGGTAAGGACTCAACCTAGGTGCCTGTCAGTAATGATGGAAAAGGACAGTGTGGCCCACGTATGCCACAGAGTTGTACTCAGAGTGAAGAACACCACTATGTTGATCGAAAGGAAATGGTGCATCTGGAGATCACTGCATCAAACAGAATAATCCAGGCTCAAGAAGACAACTACTACAATTTCTCTCATTTGTGAGTCCTAGATTTTATAGACACATAGCATTGCATATGTGCATAGGACATGAAAAAGCAAGACTACCATGCTGAGCGGTGGTGGCGCACGCCTTTAATCCCAGCACTTGGGAGGCAGAGGCAGGTGGCTCTCTGTGATTTAAGGCCAACCTGAGCTACAGAATGAGTTCCAGGACAGGCTCGAAAGCTACAGAGAAACCCTGCCTCAAAAAACAAAGAAAAAAGAAAAGAAGGAAGGAAGGAAGGAAGGAAGGAAGGAAGGAAGGAAGGAAGGAAGAGGGGATTAATGGGAAGAAGAGGAAGTTGGGATGAATGGAGTCACATTCAAAGTATACATTTTGAGGTCTCAGTAGTCCTCATTGTCCGCTATGTTCAGCGAGACCAGTTTTAACCCAGGCTTTTTCAGACCCAGGCCAGCTGGCCTTGGTGAGTTCCCGATAGAACATCCCCATTGTTTCAGTGTGTGGGTGCACGCCTCGCGGTCCTGAGTTCCTTGCTCGTGCTCTCTCTCCTTCTGCTCCTGATTTGGACCTTGAGATTTCAGTCCGGTGCTCCAATGTTTTTGATCCTACTGCACGTATTGGCTTTGTGGGAGCCTAGGCAGTTTGGATGCTCACCTTACTAGACCTGGATGGGGGTGGGACTTCCCACAGGGCAGGGAACCCTGATTGCTCTTTGGGCTGACGAGGGAGGTGGACTTGACTGGGGGAGGGGGAGGGAAAGGGGAGGCGGCAGTAGGGAAGAGACAGAAATCTTTAATAAATAAATAAATAAATAAAAATAAAAAAGAAAAAAGTATACATTTTGATGATACACTTAGATAAAGATGTCTTTATGGAATGCACCATATGTACAATAAATATATGTCAATTAATAAAAAGCCAGTTAACTGGAATTAAGTTAGATACATAAATATGACGGCACTGAGCTAATAACAGAAGGATGACAGTCAGACTGCTTTGATTCTTTGGTGCGTTTTATGAGACAGTCTCTCTGTGAATTGTAGATTGACCAAAACTCACTGTATGTAGCCTAAGCTGGCTATGAAATTGAGATCCTCCTACCTTAGCCTCTAAGACTGGGATTACAGGCACATAACACTGTACACAGTCTAAACTGCTCCAATTCTAAAGTCTATAATCTATGCAGTTGGGGACAAAATAACCTGATTCTTATATATAAAATGGTAACAATTATATACTTGGCTTACAAAGATATTTTAATGAGGTAGAAAACATGTAAATAACTTAGAAATTTCTGGCACTTGGTAAGGATATATTCTTTAAGAATAGCCACTGATGGCAGCTTGTGCTGGAGAGGATGTGGGGTAAGGAAAACACTCCTTCATTGCTGGTGGGAGTGCAAACTGGTACAGCCACTTTGGAAACCAGTATGACAATTTCTCAGAAAATTAGGAAACAATCTACTTCATGAACCAGCAATACCATTTTTGGGTATATACCCAAAGGATGCTCAATCATACAACAAGGATATGTGCTCAACTATGTTCATAGCAGCATTATTCATAATAGCCAGAACCTGGAAACAACTTAAGTGCCTCTCAACTGAAGAATGGATAAGGAACATGTGGTACATTTACACAATAAATATTACACATTGGTTAAAAAAAATACATCTTAAAATTTGCAGGCAAATGGATGGATCTAGAAAAAACATTGAGTGAAGTAACCCACACCCAGAAAGACAAATATAATATGTGCTCACTCCTAAGTGGCTTTTAGACATAAAGCAAAGAAAAACCAGTCTGTAGTCCACAACCCCAGAGAACCTAGACAACAAAGAGGACCTTAATAGAAACATACATGGATCTAATCTATATGGGAAGCAAGAAAAGACAAGATCTCCTGAGTAAATTGGTAGCATGGGGGTCACAAGATAGGGCAGAAGGGGAAAGGGGAGGAAGGGAAGGGAAAGGAGAAAATGTATAACTTAATAAAAAACAATTTTAAAAAGATGGGGAAAAAAGAAAAAGAATACGAAGTATGTCATCAAGGATCTGAGAGGCATTAGTTTTACACAGATGTCTGGAATGAGTTGCTTTCTTCTTCCCACCTTATGACCTAGACTCCGAAACAATGCTTCTGAAGGAACAGACAGAAGATGCCTGGCGTGGGTAACTACATGGATTCTTCTTGTCCCCTTTATCACTACATGTGACTATCAGAAAGTCCATCAATGAACTCTATTGCGTCACCTCAAATTCCCCAGCACAGCTGACTCCTCTGTACACTCATTCCTTGTGTGTTGATAGGCAGACGTCTCAGTAGAGATGCAGAGAAGTGCTAACGTGTTGGCTTTGCTCAGGATGGAGATGGTTATGAGCCGAATAGGTGGTTACTTATTAGAGATATTTATGTAAAGACATCATATACCAGCTGCTGTTGCAGTGAAGGCCACTTGTTGGTTTTCCAGCTGCTCAGCCCCTAAATAATCATATAGAAACTATATTATTTAAATCACTGCTTGGCCCATTAGCTCTAGCTTCTTATTAGCTAACTCTTACATCTTAATTTAACCCATCTCCATTAATCTGTGCATCACTACGATGTTGTGGCCTACCAGCAAAATTTCAGCGCATCTGTCTCTGGAGGCAGTTCCATGGCTTCTCCCTGACTCTGACATTTTTCTCCCAGCATTCAGTTTAGTTTTCCCTGCCTACTTAAATTCTGCCCTTATCAACAGGCCAAGGCAGTTTCTTTATTCACCAATGGTATTCCCAGCATACAGAGGGGAATCCCACAACAAGCTGCTTCATAAATAATACTCACATAGTAAAGAGGTGCATGATCAGTGGGGGGAGCTAGACTCTCAGGGCAGAGGAAGATTTCGGGAGTCTATCACCCCGGTGAATGGATTAGGGGGAAGACTGCTTCTTTTTCTTCAAACTGAACCAATACATGACCTGTCCGTTTCTCCATGCAGACACAGGACTTCTGAACAGGATGGTGGCTAAATTCCTACAAACGCAGTAAAAAGCTGTTTGTTATTCCTTATTTGGGGTGTGAGTGTCTGTCTGTCTGTCTTTTTTCTCCCTCTCTCACTTTGTGTGTGTGTATGTGTGTGTGTGTGTGTGTGTGTGTGTGTGTTCCTCTGTGTACAGATGTGGTGAATATGTGTGGAAACCACGGGACAACCATGGGTTTTGCTGCCTAGGTATGATTCACCTTTCTTTTTTTGAAGCAATCTCTCATTAGTCTGAAATTTTTCAGTTCCAGTTGTCCTCCATGGCTGTGCCCTGAATCCAGTGCCCATCTCTACTTAGTTTTGCTCATCCCTGCTTGGCCACTTGTATCAGCTTTATCTAAATTTAATCTATCCCCTCCAACCCCATGTCCTTATCACTCCTCCAGAAGTGAAGCAAGCTCCCTTCATTTCAATAAATCTAGTCATAATTGGTATAACTAGTTCCAGATACCCGTGTTTTCAATAATCTACCTTCCTGCAGCCCCAGGCATAAGTGATTGAGCAAAATGGAATGTACCACTAGCCTGACTATTAGCAAATCTGCTTATCTCATGGCTAGGGGCATAGCTGGAAAGGAAGCATGAGTGTGTAGGGAGAGGGGCGGGGAATGACGACATGGGATGTAGTTGAGTCCAGGGCTGTGGCCGATCAGGTATTACAGTGTTACATCAACATGAGTCCCAATCCCTCGTAGCCTGGATCTGTTCAGGTAGGTACAATGTGTGTTGAGAGCCAGCACAAGAACACTCAGATCACATGTCCACCTCAGAGATGCCCTCATTTCAAAGCTGTCACTTTCAAGAGAGGACAAAAGGAGTCAAACGGACTGAGAAAAGCAGCTGTTTCCTGCAGGAGAGAAGCTGTTAGAAGACACTTTAGGAGGAAGAAAATGATAGCCGCTGTCTTAAAAATGTAATCTCTCTTGATACTTAAGGCAATTCGCAACACACTGGCGACAAGACAAAAGAAAAAAATTAAAGATCCGTTCGTTCATAACTCAGAGGCAACAGTGCATACATTTTCTCCTTTTTACAATTTTAACTAAAATGAAATCATATTACTCCTAGAACCAAACATCTTACTGTTGTTTGTATATGTGTGTTTGCATGGCATATGCATGTGTACATGTTCACATGTGTATGCAAATGTACATGTGTATGGGTCTATGCCTGCCCTGGAGAGACCATGAATGATGGTCTCTTCCCCTGTCATTCTTCACCTTAGCTTTGGAGACAGGGTCTCTCCCTGAACTCAGAGCTCACTGATTCGAATAGACTAGGAAGCCAGAGTGCTCCACAGATTCGCTTGCCTCCACCTTCCCAACATGGATTGCAGGCATGCACCAACACACTCAGCTTTCCCCATGGATTCTGGGGATTGAACTCAAGTCTTCAAGCACTTTCCTTTCTGATCCCCCTGACCTTCCTCCCTACCCATATATTTTCATTTAAATAGCATTATCCTATGAGCTATATCATTAAATCCCGCTTGCAAATCTCATTGTAACCAGCTGAACACTATTGAGTTATATAATCAGAATTTATATAATCACTTCCCTATTGTTCTCGGTGGAAACTGTTTTCATATGCTCACCATTAAGAATAGCGTTGTGAGGCTCCAACTTGTAGACATAAGGTTCACATTTCTGAGTTCCTCTTTCCCCTGGCATTCATCAGAGCTAGGAAGGAACATCCCTCCCTGGCATTCTCAACAATATTGGATATTATAATTTATAAGATCCCAAGCAATTATGATAATTGAATATTTATGCCTTCAAAATTAACACTTACTTGATTATGAATATAGCAGATACTTTTATATGTTTAGAAAGCGTTTAGATGGCTGCTTAAATTACCTGTGGAAATTTCATATCTTTTGCAAATGTATCCATCTACAGGGTATGATAATATCTGAAGCATGAATTTCTGAATTGTACAAGGAAAGAGGGAGGAAAGGTGAAGAAAAATAACTGTTGAAATCTTTTTAAGTAGACCAACTAGATCTTTGTGGTGACTTACAAACTAACCTTAGGACTAAACAACTAGGAAAAGATGACTAATAATTCCCCTTTCAACCAATTCTGGTGAAGAAATTGCAGTCCTGGTGGCAGCTGCCACAAGAGAGAAAGAGGTCCCTGTCCACTCTGTTTAATTTAACTCCCAAATCCAATGCTGGCCTGACAGATCTGTGGAGCCCAAGACTGCTAATGGGATAGAAGAGGACATAGTCTCCTCCCTGAAACTTACAAAGATTTTCCAATAGAAACAGGCCAGGGGAGACTGAGCAGCTGAAACAAAAATGAAATGTCTGCCAAGGGTCCCTGGTCTTCACCCTTGATTTAACCACAGTAATAAACAAGACAGAAACCGCAGATGATAAGGATGCGTGGAATCACCATAAGCAAAGAGACACCTATGAGGATGCTCTCGCTGTAGCTCTTTTATTTTATTGATTTTTATTGAGCTCTACATTTTCCTCTGCTCCTCTCCCTGCTTCTCCCCTCCCCTTCAACCCTCTCCCAAGGTCCCCATGCTCCCAATTTACTCAGGAGAGCTTGTATTTTTCTACTTTCCACGTAGATTAGATCTATATATGTCTCTCTTAGGGTCCTCACTGTTGTCAAGGTTCTCTGGGATTGTGATTTGTGGGCTGGTTTTCTTTGCTTTATGTTTAAAAACCACTTATGAGTGAGTATATGTAATAATTGTCTTTCTGGGTCTGGGTTACCTCACTCAAAATGATGTTTTCTAGCTCTATCCATGTTTGTAAAGCAAAGGACACAGTCAACAAGACAAAACAACAGCCTATAGAATGGGAAAAGATCTTCGCTGTAGCTCTTTAATCACTTAGGAATTCGCCACAGGTAAGCTTGCTTAGATTCCCTCTACAGCACCTGAATATTCTACTCTGTGTGTGTGTGTGTTTGTGTGTGTGTGAGTGTGTGTGTGCATACATGCATGTATGTATGTGTGTATGTAAGAGTGTGGAAGCCAGAGGAGAATGTCAGTATCATTCTTCAGAGTGTCCACTTTGCTTTTTGAGACAGGGTCCTTCATTAGCCTGGAGCTCCCTGATTAGGCTAATTAGGTTGGCCAGTGATCCCCAAGTGATCTACCTGTTTCCCATGCCCAGGCATGAGAGTGCAAGCATGTACCTCCACACACATTTTTAACTTATTATAGGTGAGCACATCAGCACATAAACATGTACATATATCTCCTAGTACACACACACACACACTCACACACACACTCGCATGCATGCACGCATACATACATACATACATACACATACTCACACACCACATCACAACTTCTAATGCTAAATCCATAATTTATTTTCCATGCATTCAAATAGATCAACATTGCAGTCAAGTTGTCATGGTAACACGGTGACAAATCCTGGTGACTGATAAGTGGCTGTTAACGGTGATCTTTCTTCACTGTTTTTAGAAGACTGAAAGTTTTCAGAAAATAAAAAAAAGTTTGAGAAGACAATCATCCTACCACAAATACACAAGAAAGCTAATACATATATATGTACTGTGACAATAAAATAAAACCAGTGGTTAGAGGAGAATACAGCAAAGGTAACAACAGGAGAGCAGATGGCTAGAACAGCCTTCCTTTTGTTGTCACCGCCCAGGAACCCAGCCCAGGGAATGGTGCCTCCTACAGTGGAGAAGTCTGCCCACATAGTTCGCCAGTGAAAACAACCTGAGGCCTGCTGCTTGTGTATTATCTTTCACTCAAGCCCCATGTTGGAATGCCAAAATGTTGCTGTCGGTATTTTACTCTTTACTCTTTTGGGGGCCCACCACCCAGCTCCCTAATAATTCACACACAGATGGATGGAGGTTTATTTTTACTTGTAAACGCCCAGCCTTAGCTTGGCTTGTCTCTAGCCAGCTTTTCTTATCTTAAATTATCCCATCCACCTTTTGGCTCTGGGCTTTTATCTTGCTCTTACTTCTGTAAATCTTACTTTCCCTCTTATTGGCTGGCTGTTGTAGCTGGGTGGCTGGCCCCTGACGTCCTCCTCTCCCTGTTCTATCTTGTTCTTTCCTTCTCTTGGGCTCTCCTCCTATTTATTCTGCCTGCCAGGCCTGCCTATCCTCTCTCCTGACTGGCTATTGGATGTTCAGCGCTTTATTAGACTGTCGGGTGTTTTAGACAGGCAAAGAATCACAGTTTCATAGAGTTAAACAGATGCAGCATAGACAAAAGTAGCAATCTTTACATTGTTAAACAAATGTTCCAGAGCACAAACAAACGTAGCACACCTTAACATCATATTCTACAACCCCTGATCATCGCCCAGGTGGTCCTGGAGCTCATCAATTTGATAGCTGAGATTAAGCATCTCACTAGACAACTACTTTCCTTAATCATCAATTCTCAGATTTTCCTACCACATGAGCTTCCAGGATAGAGAAACAAGACAATCAGAGGAAAATATGGGATCCAACAATAGAAAAAGTTCCTCAGTTCCCACATAATAGAATCTGTCTGGCTACAGCCACTGCAAATACAGTCGCCAAAGTCAAGAAGGGATTTGGCTTTCATGCTTCTTAGGGCTAATGAGACTAAAATGCTGTGCATCACCCAAGTCCGCATCATCTAACTTGAAGGTAGCATCCCGGCAGTGTCATGGTCTCCACTTTTCAGAGGTACAAGGGTGGCCAAGGTGCTGCTAACTGTCCCAAGTGGCAGACAATATGACGTGTCTCTGGAGGTGAGCAGTGTGAGCTCTTTCCCCCACCAAGGATAAAATGACTGACACGTGCCCATCAAAGCACAGGAACCAGCCTGGCACGAGATCTGTGATGCCCATGGGCAGATGCACCAACTGACACAGAGAAATAGCAGCATAACTTTGGGCAGAGAAGCAAAGTAGGGCACAGCAAAACATAGAACCTAGAAGAGGAAGGACATAAGGGAGGGAAATGCACGCTGTTTCGGTCTTAACAGGCAACAGGCATTTGGGGAGAGTATCAACAACGGAATGTGAAAATGTATTAACTTTGGAGCTCAGGCTGGCTTAGAAGGGCAGTGGGATCACTTGATAGCCATTTTGCATTAAGTAAGCCTTCCTGTGCCTCTGGTGTCCCGGCTGTACACTGAAATACCACCACCTAACTCACAGGGTTTTCAGTAAAGGTTATTTTAAATAATATATTAGATGCCGATACAATAGCTGCCACTTAAAAGTATTCAGAAGCCTCCTGTCTGGTGTCAGTCACATATTAGCTGGGTTATGGGTGCCCATCAAGTTCAGGGGCTCCATTTCTGTACACTATGATGTTCCATATTTAAAAAAAAAATTAAAAAGTACTCCACATTTGAAAAGTTTTTGGAAACATAGGAGTGTTCATGGTTGCTGAGGTGAACAGACCAGAAAGAGAATTCACTCAAACCAGATTGCAAGACTGTGACAAGGTTTTACGAAGTGGCCTAGACTGGCCTCAAAATTCTAGACTCACATGCTTCTCCCACTTCAGCCCCCAAATATACCTGTGACTACTCTATCTTAAAGTCTCTCTCTCTCTCTCTCTCTCTCTCTCTCTCTCTCTCTCTCTCTCTCCCTCCCTCCCTCCCTCCCTC
>NW_026067915.1:5549332-5625283 GCF_014885135.2 Alexandromys fortis | reverse complement strand
TGGGCTACACAGAATATTAGAAATGGGTTAGAACAATATGTAAGAGCTAGCCAATAAGAAACTGGACCTAGCCGGGCCAGGCAGTGTTTGAAAGAATACAGTTTCCGTGTAATTATTTCTGGGTATAAACTAGCCATGTGGGCGGCCGGGTGCCGGGGACGCAGCCCTGCCGCTCTTAATTCAACATGTGTGCTGGTGTACATGTATGTATGTGTATGTGAGCGTAGATGCCCAAGTTGAAGTTGGGTATCTTCCTCCATAGCTCTGCACTTTATTTATTGGTGCAGCATCTCTCGTTGACCAATCCCAGTCGTTCTAGCCAGCCAGCTCTCTCAGAGGAACCCCTGTCTCTGTCTCCTTATGCTGGGATTACAGAAAGGCCACCGTGCCTGCCCAGTTTTCTGTATGTTCTAAGGATCGAAACTCGGTCCTCAGGCTTACACAGCCTGTACTTTATCCGCCAGGCCATCTCCTCAGCCACTTCCCACTTTGCTATAAACACATGTGGGAAGAAGGGAAGTACACATGCTCCAGGCAGCAGGGTTGGGTTGCTTGTTCCTGTGCCTTGGTTCTTTGTGCTTGTGAAACTCAAGCCTGAGGAAGCTCATGTCCCTCAGGACCAGGCAGCTAGCAGCTAGCATCTTGTATATTTAGACTATAAGTGTTACTGGTGGTGCTTTAGACATCCTTGGTATCCTTTAGACCCCTAAAAGAAGACTTCTAAGTCCGTTCCTTGCCGGCACTTCTCTTGTGTTCATGGCCTGGGTGTCTAAGGCAACATTTCCATCGTCAGCATCAGGCTTGAGAATTGCTTGGAAGTTGTGGTTCTCAACCTTCCTCGTGCTATAGCCCTTGAATACCGTTCCTTGTGTTGCGGTGACTCCCAACCATAAACTTACTTCATTGTGACTTCCAAACTGTAAATTTTTACTGTTACGAATCATAATATAAATATCTGATATGCAGGATATCTGATATTCAACCCCTATGGAGGGGTCGTGGCACACAGGTTGAGAATCCCTGCTTTGAAGTATAGCTATGGCATCTCCAGAGCTTTTATTTAAGGCCATTGTACACAGTCTCCTGTTGGTCTGTGACTTTAATAATACCAATCTTCCTTAAGGCAAAGATTTCTCCTTTCAGAATATTGAGGTCGCAAGCAAACGAAAACACAGAATCTATATCAATATATTCCAATATGCCCTCACCGTGTATCTCCGTGGCGCCTTCCTCCTTCATTCCCAGCCCTTCCGCTTCATCACATCAATGAGGGATAATGGTTACTTAAGAGAACACTGGTTTTGAGCTGACTTCCTTCAAGCCTACACCATGTGAGCAAAAGTGACAAGCACAGAGGCGTGGCGTTTTTGTTGTTAAATATGAGAAAGGAAACAGAGGAAAGGACCAAGTCGACGAGTCTTGCCAGGGAGGCTTCTAAATCTGTCCTGCTGTGAATTCAAACTGGGACACTGGGAACTTCACATCTTTGCCATGTTTTTTAGGCAGTTAGTAATTAAAAGTGCATCAAAAAGGAAAAAAAAAAAAAGCCCTGAAGATGTGTGCCCAACTCCTATTTGGCTCATCTGAACACAGAAGCACTTGTGAAATGCAAAATTCTTTAATCACTCCAAATTGCCCAAGCACTAACCAGGCCAAGAGCATCAATTGCTTCTAAAATAAGATGCAGGTGTTCTGATAAATCTACATGCAGTCTGCTCTTTGCTCATTTTAAATTACTCTTCACTTGATGTGCCCGTCGGAGAGGAAGGATTGGAGGAGGCGTTCTCTCTTACAGTCTCACTAGTGGAAGGGCAGTGGTGATTCCAAATGTATGGAGGGGGAGCAGGCTGGGATAGGACAACAGAGTCATTGTGTTAGCTGTACAAAATGAGAGGAGCAGATGCAAGTCCCCAGGGGCACCCTGGCCACACTCAGTGTGGGTTGCAGTATCAGCCCAAATTTTTCACCACCATTGGATCCTTCCTGTTTACCAAGTAATGATGGAGATCTCCTCCCCAAAAGTGCACTGTGTGGATTTACCCACACATTGCCTTTGTCCTTTTCAGTTTCTTTATGAACACATAGAAGGGACAGTGTGTCAGGACTGAGTCCAGGTATAAAAAGTCTGTGATTCTCTCCCTGGGACTCTTGCTGTCACAACAAATACAATATGGATGGGATGGTCCTCTAACCCCAGGAGGAAATAAGAAATTGACTCAGTAGAAGTGTTCAATCAAACAGAACGAAAGGAGCCCAACTTGAGCTATCTGGCTACCAGCCCAGCATAGACACCTTAGCCAAAGAACACTTGTATTCCTGAGCAGCAGCTTTCGTGGGCATTTGTTCTCCAGCATCATGGAAGCAATAGCTAACCGATACACAACACTAAATCCAAGCTTTAGTGAGCTGAAAGTGTAGGACACACTGCCACTACTATTCTAAGTGTTTAACCTGTGCTAAACATATTTAATCCTCTTAACAGTCTATGCAATCCTGTAGCATGATCAAGCAGACCCAAATCACACATCTAATAAATGACAAAGCAAGAACTCCAACTTGGCTGGTGTAACGCCAGAGCCCCTTTGTCTTACCCCTCTGTTACTATCTGTTAACTTCAGTGTGAGCCCGCTTCATGATATAGAGTTCTGCCCATCCATTTCTCTGTTGCACTTGTGTGCAAGATGATATACCATTTATGATACTGATAAACACAAAGAGTGTAACAAGGAAACATACTGAAACACAAGTACTCAGTGTTACTTATGTTAATATTTTGGATGCCTTAGGTATAAGTATGTATGTATATGCAAATGACTAAGGAAAAGCCCCCATGTGAGAAATGATGTGGAAGGTGTTCGGGATGGGAGCTTTGAGGTTCAGAAGAATTTAGATATTATCAATAATGTTTAAAGCTTTAAAAATGAGAGATTGTATTTGTGTATTATCATTGAGTTGCAATTCATAGTTTCATTTTTTTTCCTTAAAAGATTCAATGAGAAACTCAAAAGCTTGACCTACAGAATAGTCTCTGAGCTTAATACCCACTGTGTAATAAATAGTTGGGAAGTTTTGATACATAGAGGTTTATCTCCTAATCTCACATTTCAGCATCTTTATGAGATGCTCTCCCTTTCATGAGATACAAAAGAACAGAATAATAGCTAGCCTTGTGTGGAATGACTTTGGTAATCCTCTAAACAACCAGCACGAAAGAGTTAGAAAGCAGATGGTTGAGCGACCCAGTGGCAGACACAGTCAGCTTGGCCTGAACTGCTCTGAGTTAAACATCCCCAGCTTTCCCACGGTCAAGGCTCCATTACCACATGTATGGAATTTTATACAAAAAAGGCGTCATGCAGATCTTTGCTATTTCACAGAGGAGAAAACAGAGGCGTGGGCAGGCAATGGAGGGTCTCCTGCTAGCAGGGGATCCCAAGCTGCAATCCTAGCCTTTTCCTGTTCACTGCATGTCTGATGGGGTCGCCTCAGTTTCTGAATGAGAAGAGAACCAGAGTGTCCTGGTCCACCCTGTGGGAAACCCTCCATCACCTGCACAGGGCACTTAGGTAAGGCGAAACCTACTCCTGGAAGCGCTATCAGAAGTGAGTCATACTTGTTAGTTTGCTAATTCATAAACTCTTTCTTCTTAAAAATGCCTTTCTACAGGCTTGCTGGGTGTTATAAGTATGTTTCAGTGAAGGTGGTTTTTGACATGAGAAGAAAAATTCCCTTCTCAGGAGCTCAATCTAATGAGGGCTGTGTGCTCTTGCAATATTATCAAACAGGGAAAGGCAAAACTAATATCTCATAACATGTACAAAGGAGGATACAGCTGAGACTAGGTGGAGTTCAGCACCGAGTGCAGGGCTGAATGGCATCCAACCATGAATCCATCTAATGCATAGCATCGAAAAATAGGGGACAGCGGACTGCAGATGCAGCTAGGTTTTAAAGCATTTGTCCGGGTCTCCTCTCTGCAGAACAAGATGACTAAGGGCAAAACAAGCAAGCAAACAAGTGAGAAAAAGTCCTTATGAGCAAGAGATGTAGAAAAGGTATGTGACGAAATGTAATGTTTATGTCCAAAGCTCTCAGAACACTGGAAATTGACTCTTTCTGAGCAAATCTTCCACAGTCCTGGGGCTGGTGCCTTATTTAATGGTGAAACACTAAACACTTTTTCCAAGACCAGGAATAAAGCAAATGTCTGTTCTCACTGTTATCTGTTCAACAGCAGATTAGGTAGAAAAAAACCCACTTTAACTCCACAAGACTGCTGTCATTACTGACACAATAGCACTGAGGACTTAGAAAATCAAAGGTAATTTTAAAAGCTAAGAAGTTAAGCTAATTGAATAAATCAGCAAAGTTACATAATGCATGCGAATAGATAAGTTACTTTATTTTATATAATAAATAATTCAAATATAAAGCAACTTAAGATAACATGAAATAAGATGCTTAGGAACAATTTTAGCACAACATGTATAATCTATATAGTGAAAATTGTAAAAGTAATTGTCAAAAACACATTTTGCTGTGTGTGTGTGTGTGTGTGTGTATGTGTGTGTGTGTGTGTGTGGTGTATGTTGTTGAATATTATTTTATGGTATGTTAAATTTGTGCTGTGGAACATTTGTTTAATGATGTGATACAAAGATGTGTTGCATTCTTTTATGTTGCATTTGTTTAACTCTGTGAAGCTGTGTTATTTTGCCTTCCTAAAACACCTGATTGGTCTAATAAAGAGCTGAATGAGCAATAGAAGGCAGGAGAAAGGATAGGCAGTGGTGGCAAGCAAAGAGAATAAATAGGAGGAGAAATCTGGGAAGAAGGAGGATCAAGAAGTGAGAGGAGGAGGAGGACTCCAGGGGCCAACCACCCAGATACCCAGCAAGCTACAAAGTAAGAAGTAAAGAAAGGTATATAGGATAAAGTTTAAAGCCCAGAGGCAAAAGGTAGACAGGATAATTTAAGAAAAGCTGTCAAAAACCAAGCCAAGCTAAGACCAGGCATTCATAAGACAGAAAAAACTTCCGTGTGATTTATTTGGGAGCTGGTTGGTGGGCTCCCCAAAGAGTAAGAGGAAAAAAGAAACCAATAACCAAAACCAGGTATATTTCTCATTTGTGTACGTGCAGGATCTTGCAGCTCTGTAGTCTGCAGAAGCATCAGAAGGTGATGAGTGTCCCCTGCATTGCCTTCTGCATATTGAAAACCAATTTTAGATTTTTTAATTTTTTGTATGCATGAGTGTTTTGCTTGCATGTATGTCTGTGTGCTACCTGAGCACCTGATACCTGTGGAGGTCAGCAGAGGGCATCAGATCTCCTGGACCAGAGTTACAATCTACTTGAGCCCACAGTTAAGAACCAAACTGGGGTTCTCTGCAAGAGCAGTGAGTGGTCTCAACCACTGAACAATCTCTCTGGCACTGTTCTCCATTTACTTTACAGTGTTTTTGAATACAGCTTAATCATGTTAAGCCATATAGTTACTACATCAATTTTCACTAAATTGATGGAGAAACCTCCATCAAAATACCAGGAGAATTTTCTAAAGAACTTGTTCTCCAGAACTTAGAATTCTAGAAAGTTTTACATAATGTAAAAGTAAAAATAACCCTAAAAATAAGAATATTGGCTGGCTTAGATTATATGAACTTAATATTTAGTCCTAATATATAATAATAATTTTAAAAAGGTGATACTGGTGCAAACACTAGAGAGTGGACAAATTAAAAAGGTAGAGCCTAGGGAAACTAGAATTACTATTGCTCAGCACTTTAACTGGTTTTCAACAAAGGAGTCACTAAAATTCATGAGAAAAAATGTATAAAACATTTAATAACTAGGGCAGGGGTGGGGAATGCAAAGCCCTTGCCTAGCCTGAGTGAGGCCCTGATTCCTATTCTTAGTTCTACAAAAACAAAGTATCGCTGAAACAATTGGACATCTGTGTATTTCTGTGTACTTTAAAGAAAAACAAATCTTATCTCATTCTATAAATAAAAATGAATCTGTCATGGATTATAGGCTTAAATAAAAACTAGGATTCTAAACCATCTATGAGAAAACAGAAGGTAATATTTTTTTTTTAAAAAATTGATTATCCAATTTTATTTAAAATGCAGAAGGCATGAGTCAGCAAAATTGAGCAGGTTACAAACATCTGTCCTGGAGCAGAGACCCTTCCTCTCACAGGCAAGAAGAAACAGGTCCCTGCCTGTCTCTGGGCTTCAGCTTTCTCTGTAACAGCCTGTCAATCATCTCTATAGTCTTTTTATTCTAATATAAAACAGGAATCTCTATAAAATCATAGCACCAGTAATAAAGTAAACACCCATAAGTCTTTTCCAGTCACCTAAGGAAATAAAGCAACAATGGTAAGTGTGAAGTCCATCTCATGCCATTTCTTAAATATGGCCATTTTTATAAAGACACCTAGTACCATGCAATTTGTACTCTCATTACAAGCTTCAGAAGGCAATGTTTTTGTGACTTAGAGAAAGACAATGATTTCTTAGATAGGATTAATTTTCAATGGACATTCAAGGATTCAGAGTTAATCAAATTTCAACTTTTTTTCATTTTAGTGACATGTTAGGAAGCAAAAAATCTAAGCTATATAACATGATATTGAAATATTAGCATAGATAAAAGTCTATGACGATTATACTTGTTAAAATTTAAATGTTTGATAATATCAAATGTTGGCATGAATATAAAACAAGTGGAGATCTCATTCACTCTACTGGGAGTGCAAATGAGCAAACTAACCATTTGGGAAGACTACTTGAACTTTTTTAGAAAGCTAAAATACATTTACTACTTGGCTCAGAAATTTCATGTTTATTACTGGCATAAGAGAATTAAAAATATCTATTTGGTAAAATACTTGTATAAGACTATTTCTAGTAACTGAAAACTGGTAAAGCATACATGTCTAAAACAGATGAAGAAGTGAAAATATTTTATATTCAAGTGAAGGACTGTTAGGAGAAACTACAGACACTCAAGACAACCCAGAAACATCTCTACAACATCATGTTGAGAGAGGAAGTAGCTAGGCAAAAGAACGTGTTTATACATTAAAAAGTGTGTATGCAGGACTGGACTCTTGATGTAGACTGTTTTCTTGGAGAGGATGGGCTTGAAAAGGAGAAAAGACACCGAAGGACTTTCTGCTAGCTGCAGCTAGTCTATATATCATTTCTTCTAAGTATATACAATAGTGAAAACAGTATGCATTGGCTATCAGACTAATTGGATCTGTCTGTGCTCATTTTAATGGCTAAAAGGAAGTCAGGAGTGGTAGCCCTTGGAAGGCAGAAGCAGGAGGATCAGAATTTGAGAGCATTCTCAGCTACACAGTAAGTCAAGGCCAGGCTAGGCTACATGAGAATTCTTTCAGAAAAAAGACAGACATAATATTTTACCAAACCCCTGAGGAAAGACAATTACATTATTAATAACTACGGGATGCAGAATCCTACTTTGCAGTGCACATCTACATGAAATATGTATATTTTCTCATTCTATTACTGAAAGGAAAGCTAGCCAACAGTATTACAGAAAGATTGTTGGTTTTTCTTCTATTTGGTCTTTCTCCCTTCCTTTGTTTCTCCCTCTGTCTTCTCTCCACACCTCCATCTTTCTCCAAACTCCCCCTTCCTTTCTTACGTGGATGCCTAGAAAATTGGAACAAGGTTTACCAAGAATTCATTCTCATATAATCCAGTAATTAAGACTGTGTGGTACCATAAAAATACACAGCCAGATATATGTCTATGAGATCTCTTCCCATTGCCAATACTAGCCAATCAAGACAGAGAGTTCTTCTAGTGCCTTCCAAAGGGAGTCGGGTGAGAGGGATAGAAGAAGAAACAAGAGAAAAAAACAGTTTCTACTTTTTTATTAGTGTGATTCTTATGAGCCCTTTTTTATGTTTGATGTGTCAATATTCTAGAAAGCCTGGTGTAGGCGTGACCTTAACTGATACATCTTGAAGTTATTGGATTTTCCTCTTCTGCATGCTAAGATATACAGTCCTCCATGGCAAAAAGATTCTGATGACTGACAAACTCCAGTCAGACAAAGACTGACCTGTGATGAGAAATGTAGATTTGGTCAACGCTTGTCCCTCACCACAGAAGCAGCAATGGCTTTGGGCCCACTAAGGTTGGCACACAGAGGACAGGTGTCTAAGGCTGCCCAGTTACAGTTTCTGGGCACAAGCAGGTGTCTTTAGCTTGTCACTTGTCAGTAATTACCACCAGTCACAGCATTCTGACCACAAAGTGGTCTTTGTCGGGTTTCAGGAAGGTTGTTCCTTTTGAAAAGGTCTGCTCTACTGCAAAGATGCATCCTATATCATGACTTGATTGGTTTTTAAGAAAACATTATTTCCATTGTTAATCTTACATAATGTATACAGGTAGCTAAATTACAGATTTATTAGTTTCTCTTTTTATCTCAGGTCTCATTTGTCTTCTTATTGTGACATGAGATTGTATATATGAGTGTGGGGGTGCAATGTGTGTGTTTATTGTGAAGTTCAGTCATTTCATCTTGAGGAAGGCCTTGGGCCTTCGCTTATAAAGACCTCCATTTTCAGCCTTGACTTTTCCAGGCCTGAATTCTTTATCTGGCTAATATCTGCAGTTACTATTACTGCCCTCACGCCCAACTCTTTCTAATAAATCAATACCGAGTTCATATAAAATCAAATGTGTTATATGCTTCTGGCACACTCAGTTGCATATATCTGAGTTCTTCCCTGGATGAATAGCCACGAAAACACGAACTATACTTGAGATGAAAGCTAATGGATAGTTTGCTTAGAGTAGTTCTTCTATTTGCTGGAACACTGTGCTTTCTCCCTAGACAGAAACATTTCATCCCATCATGAAAAGGAAATGAGCAATCATGAAGCTTGATTTGGGAAGTCCCTTGAAGTCATCACACGCTTGTGGAGCACCCACTGTGGAGAGCCTGGAAGGAACACATTTTTCTTTGTATGGCTCCTACACAACCATCTCTGATAATGATCATATATTCACTTTTTCAAAATTTATAAGTTTTATAAAAATATGTTTCAAATATATGTCAGTGAATAAACCAGGAAACTAGGGTGTAAAAACATAACATTCTTTACTCCTACAAAGGCTAATGGATCTGCGCTTTGTCTTTAAGGTGGGATTCCATTTCTACACCAGTGTAAGGGAAGAAGACAAGAAGATGCACACAGATGGAAAACCTGGGTAATAGGAAGCAAAACACACCAGGAAATAACGCTTGGAAAGACTGTCCATGAAATAACTTTCCAAACAGGATCTTTCCTAAAAGCAAATGCCTTGGGACTAGTGAGATGGCTCAGCAGATTAAGTCACTTGTCACCAAACTTGATGACTTGAGATTGATCCTAGACACCCACAGAGTGGAAGGAGAGGACTGAATCCTACAAGTTGTCCTCTGACCTCTCAAAACATGCTGCAGCATGTCCACAAAAACAAATAAACATAGATAGATAGATAGATAGATAGATAGATAGATAGACAGACAGACAGATAGATAGATAGATAGATAGATAGATAGATAGATAGATATGGATAGATGATAGATGGATAGATGGATAGACGGATGGACGGACAGACAGACAGACAGACAGACAGACAGACAGACAGATAGATAGATAGATAGATAGATAGATAGATAGATAGATAGATAGATAGATGAGGTGGTTTGAATGAAAATGGCACCATAGGCTAATAGGGAGTGGCACTATTAGAAGATGTGGCCTTGAAAGAGGAGCGCCAGTTAAATCTTTTTCTTTATAAGAGTTATTGTGGTCATTGTGTCTCTTCATAGCAATAAAACCCTAAGATGATAGATAATAAAAGCAAATGTTTATGCGCTTAAAGCAACTGTCCTTCCCACAATGGAGTTGTTACTGTCTCCATTTTACACACGAGCAAGGTTAAGCACCGAAAACTCACCTGGGACCACACAACTAGCATTAATGGCGGGCCTGAGATTTGAACCCAGCCAGACTAAAGAAACCCTTGTTCTTCTCTAAGTTAGCCTATGATTGCGTTCATTCAGTGGAGTGGGAATTTTATTCAAAATTTGTTTCTATCATGGTGTTTCACACCCAAATACCAGCTTTCCCTGATGTAGACTAGGAGAACCTACCACGTTGAATCATTTGTCAATGCTTGCCTCAAGGACAGGTGAATAAAAGAACAAAGATTAAAAAGTCACCTGTTCCTCCCCATATAATCTAAACAAAAGCTCCTAGAAACACATCTTGTGCTGACTCCAGTAACAGATTCTAAGGTCTCAAGACCGTACTGAAAGAACGTGACCTGTAGGCTACTAGGCGTCACACATCTTTAGCAGCACAAGCCAGGGCAGTTGCTTCCACCCTGCAGACTACAGCAGGAAGACTACAATATGAACTGGGTAAAAGAGAGAGCTGGTCCTCCAGCAGCCATTTCATCCTTCGCTGTCAGATGGGAGATGGGAAAGCTTTCTCATTCTCGGGGTTCTGCAAACAAGGCAGGGCAATGCTAGAACTGGTTACTGTCTGTCTGAACTTTAGGGTGCTTGCTGTGAGACAGCAATAAGCTGGAGCCTAGGAGACTTGATTAAGTTGATTTGGGAAACAGTTTCCAGTCTCCTCGAGTCTTAATGTCTTCATTTTATAAAAAGGTTTGGACGTCCAGATAGTCTCTAAATTCTTGGCTACGGCATCCTATAGATCCACTGAACTGCTGTTTGCTGACCTCAAGGCCAAATGTTCTTGTCTTTCTGGTCCCCACTGTCTGAGAAGGTCTGACACAGGGGAACACTGTGGTAGTCGCCCATGCCTCCCCAGCCTTCTGCTGCTCACTCAGTTATACTTCGGGACTAATTGTGTTGTGGCATCCACCGAGAAACCGAATCCCACCCTCATTTCTCCTAACTGCACAGCAATTCCCAGCAGGTGTTAGGTGGTTAAAAAAAAAATAAATCAGAAAAAAAACCCAACCCAGATGTAGCCCATATAAATACTACCACACAGGTGTTGGGGGGAGGGGGGAGTTCTCCTAATTATACAAATTTGTCTCTTTTTCTTGACACTTCAACTTTTCTGAACAGTGAAACACATTTCTTCAAGGATGTCTTATTAAATTTAAATTTTCAATGTTCTATGTTTCTGAGGGCTTTCACACAGTTGTGACTTCAAATTTCCCTCAAACTCTTCAAGTCAAGAAAATTAAAGGTTTGGTCATGGTGATTTGCTCTTAGACAGTATAAGAACTTTTTTCTTTCTTTTTTTTTTTTTTTAAAAAAAATGTCTTTATTACTTCAGGTGTGAAGTGTGTGCTCAAACCCAGCCTCACACTCTGCTCCCATCCCACACTATCACCAGGTCCATTAATGCAGAGATAACTGAGTTTCTTTTTGCTATTATTTTTATTCATGTATATGTCTG
This sequence comes from Alexandromys fortis, assembly GCF_014885135.2. Taxonomy (NCBI): domain Eukaryota; kingdom Metazoa; phylum Chordata; class Mammalia; order Rodentia; family Cricetidae; genus Alexandromys; species Alexandromys fortis. The sequence goes on along the minus strand of NW_026067915.1, from coordinate 5,613,805 downwards.
CATCTATCTGCAAGCCATATATATCCCCAGGATCACAATGGCCAGAAGAGGGTAGGTACCAGAGCCCCTGGAGCTGGAATGACAAGTTGCTGTGAGATGCCAGACATGGGTGATAGGACTCAAAGTCAGGTCCTCTGGGAGAGTGGCATGTGCTCTTAACCATTGAGGCATCTCCCCAGCCTAGCCAGTTGAGTTGCTACTTATGCCTATTGGATTTGTTCTGATGGATGCCAGTGAACTCGAAGAAAAGCAGCTCAACAAAGAGATAGTGGAGCTGGGGAAGCTCAGGCTCCACACAGAACTGCATGGGGAGGATAGTTATGGGCACAAAGAGGCAGTCTATGGCCACACTAAAGTGGGACACTTTTTCCTTCACTCGGAGCCTCTTTTCCAAGTGAGCCTAGAGGGCATCCTCAGGCCCTGTCACAGTCCGCTAACAGTCATACTGAAAGTTCTCTTTGGGGTCTCATCACATTTAGAAACCACCACTGTCAAGTTCTTCCCAAGGCCATGGCAACATAAAGGCCATGAGTCTCTAAGCCACCATATATGGCTCACTGTTTAGATGGTAAATTAGTTCTAGAACTAATGGCTCTAAAGCAATAGATCTCATCACAAAAACTACCAGAATCAACTTATTTGTCAACCATCAACTCTCCGCGAAAGGAATGCAAATACCCTCTACTCCTTAGGAAGCCATTCTCAACCACAGTAGCCAATTAACGTCACTTAGAAAGTTTCAAGAGAATAGCTATAACTGGAATCAACCTACCTAAGTCAGAATCTCTTGCAGGGTAGGGGGGTGTGAGAAGATGAGTTGCTTGGCCTTTTTTTTTTTTTTAAGAAATTCTCCAAATGATTCTGCTATGCAACTGAGAGTTACTATGAGAGTGGAAGAGATGGCTCTGACTGTAAGCATCAGCATGAGAACCCGAGTTCAGATACCCAGCAGCCCTATGACAAAGCTGTGTGTGGTGGCATCTGTAACCTGAGTGCTAGGGAGGCAGAAAATTCAGCTTAGCCAATGTGGTCCACTTCAGATTCTGTTAGAGACCCTTCTCAAAACAGAGAAAGCAATTGAAGAAGACATTTTTTGCACCTCCACACTTATGTATAGTGCACAGGTACTTCTACACAGACAGACAGACAGACAGACAGACAGGAGAGAGAGAGAGAGAGAGAGAGAGAGAGAGAGAGAGAGAGAGAGAGAGAGAGAGAGAGAGAGAGAGAGAGAAATACCTCACAGTCAGGGCATAACTCAGGCTAAGAAAAGTAGAATCTCTTGGGGCAGAAGTCGCACATCAGTTTCTTAAGGGTCTCTAAGTAATTTGAATGTTTATCCAAGCCCGTGTAACAACACTATCCAGGAGATTCCAATAAGCATCACTGACTTGGGTTACAAGGGTACCTGAATTCAGTCGAAGAGTCTGCTGGTGCCTAGACTTGTTTATTTCTCAAGAATCAAATTCTGGAAGGGACTGTCTAGTGGAAGAAACACGCAAAGGGAGACACTGATCAGCATAAACAGATTACAATGTTCCCAGGAATGAATAAAATGAAGAATGCATAGGCTAAAGGAGGCCAGTGCAAATCTATCCGCCGAACAACTCGAGCATGCCACACGTTCTCGCTCAGTCACAGTCTCCCAAGTTCTTCTCTTTGATTGCAAATCGACTTCTCCCAGTTTCCACCTGGCTTCTCAATGTAAAAATTTACGAGAAGCTCATTCATTCAACACACCAAGGCACCTGCGTCTTTATCTATTCACCCCCTAGTTAACCTTTGGGTATCTGTAAAGCCATGCTGGTGTACCACACAGCAAAGCATAGCAGCAACTGCCTCAGAAGGTACACCTGGTGAGAATGATGATCACAAGCAATGATGATCTACCCACCAGAGCCTGCAGTTCCTAAGGCTGTACAGTCGACAAAAGACAACACCTCACTAACTTACAGTGAAGTATCGAAAATAATTCAGATACTAACCTAGAATTACTGTTCTATAGAACCCAGGGTGAATGAGGGACAAGACACCAATAACCCCATTTCTCCCTTGAGCCTATTTTTTTATTATTCTTATGAAACACATAAAAGACATATTGGGATATGAGATGGGAAATAGTTTAGGCAGTCCGCATATCCCAAAGAGTTCTCTGCAGTTAGAATAATCATTCTGAAGCTGACGTACTTCACACTGGATTTTACACTCTCACCGTGAAATACAATTTTATGTACTTATCCACTACAAAAAATGAAAAATCCACAACAAAGTTAGGACTAGAAAAACAATTAGTTTTCTACCCTCTTACCTATCTCATGCCTATTACCCGGACCAGTCTTTTCCATCCCCTGAAAGTAGCCTTTCTCGTTCTCTTTCCTACATGGTACACTATACCCACATGCAGGTACATTTGTGAATTTTGATCTTGATTGTAATACAAATATATTCACATTTGCCTTTATTATATAAGAAATATGGTTTGACTGTGTAATGTCCCCCAAAAGGCCCATGTGTTGAATGCCTTGCTCTGTGGTTGATAGTGGTTCTTGGTTTTGGAAGGTTTTAGAAACTCACGGAGGTGTGGCCTAGCTGGGAAGTTGGTCACTGGCAGCAGGCCTCTAAAGGTTATATCCTATCTCTGGTTCCTACCTTCCTCCCCGTTTCCTGTCTGACACTAGGTGAACAGTTTCCTCTCCCGAGAGCCTTTACTGCAATGGCAACTGGCCTCACTATGGGCTCAGAATCAATGACGCCAAGGACTGTGGGTGAATCTCTGAAGCCCCAAGTTAAACTAAATTCCCCTCTGAAGTTGCTTTGTCAGATACTTTGACTGTAGTGGATAGATAATTGTTTATTGCACCTCACCTCTGCAGGAAACCAAGCGTTTAGATGAGGGTCGGGGCTCAGTTCTGTTGGCTTTAGTGCAATTCAAGGTCACTTGTAAACCGTCCTGCAGCCCAAAAGCTGTTTCAGAATCTTAACAACAAGTAAAAGACTAAGTTTTATCCTGCTGTCAAAGACTATTCCTGTTCCAGAATGTACGATTTGTGTTGCAAAATGCCTCCGGCTTTTCATGCAAACCCTTCATCTTCTGGCTTGGCCTGAGATGTCCTACCTTGTGAAAAGGGAAACTAAGATTCTGGAGTTCCTGGATCTGAAAACAAGCCTGCTGAAACATCCCTTTAAAGACAGTACCAGGGAGATTCATAGGCACAGAGAATGGGCGAGTTTAGGCCAGAGGATGAAGAAAGATAAACCATAAAGCTAGAACCAAGTTATAGCACTCACTAGTGAAGAAAGGTGAGGACATTAATATTTTAGCACTTTTGTACCACTCAGGATGAAGCAGTATTTATTCAAGTCTTACTTGGCACAGACATTTCCCAGAGACTCTTCATTTTGCATTTTTTTTGTAGTTTATATCCTTGTCTTTGAAAAGTGGGACACGAGCGTATAGCTTCAAGTAAAGAAACATTTCAGTACATTATAAACCTAAACATCGGACCTGGAGATGCCTGCTTTCTAGTTGGGGTTTTTTTCGATATCTTTGGTAGCTCATATCTCTCCATATCTTTGTCTGACTCTTGATAGTAGCCAGATTCAGTCTCCCCAGACAAAATTCTCAGTCCTTGTCAACTTCTGCTTCTTTCTTACTATACATGGCAACCTGGACTATGGGCCTGTTAGTTTTTCTATCAAATTTCCTAAATCTATCACATCTTATCGCTACTAATAGTCCTTACCATACTTCAGTATCCAGTCTGATGCCTAAATATCCCACCAGGCTCTTCAGTGGTTTTAGAGCCCGTGTATAGTCTCTGTCCATTCAAGCTAATTTTAAGTGGCCAAAGATTCTCTGTCAGCAACCTTAGAGTGTTCTACAGCTTCAGTTCTCATCCCAAAAGGGACCGATGGCTTCCAAAAGACCTAATGTCTCCTGTCATCTGCCTTCAGCTCTTCTGTTTATCTCCCCTCCTGACAGAAGATCTTTTGTCCCTTTCAATCTTCCTGTGTCCTTTCAAGTTCTCACATTTAAAAAAGAAAGCCATGCTATTTCTGTTTAAAATGCCTCCTTGTCCCCTTCCTCCCACTTTGTATGTTAAACACCATCACATCCATTAAGACTCCTCTTAATCCTCATGTTCTCTGGGAGACTTTGTCTTGCTTTTTCAATCTGTCCCTTGTAGTCCCACATGCCATCCTACCATAGAACAAATGTTCCTGGAACATAATTACTTGTTTATGCGTCTGATCTCTCGCTGGACTAGGGTAACATGTGACCAAGGACTGTGCCTGGTTCTCCTGTGTGCTCCTGGGCATCCCACTACCAAGCAGAACATGGCAAGGAGCCTAGTCCTGAATCAGATTCTAAGGAACATACAGAAAGCAGCTTATCAGGGACTGTGCCGTAGGTTCTCCAGTTAGTAAACCTGGCGTTTGGTCCCACGGCATGGGTGCTAATTAAGATGTGGCTTTGGGATCAGAACCTGTGGAAGAGAAGGACAGAACTCAGGAATGGGTTAGAGGGTATCAAAATGGGTATCAAGCTGGGACACTGGCAAGCTACTGGTGCTTTATGGTACATCTACACGGTCTTTTTGCCTTACCTCAAGTTGGGCCATTGTGGAAGAGCATTTCTGTGTGTTGTATAACAATTTCCTCTGAGATTAAAATATCCCATACTGTAGGAAGCTACTTAAGCAGAAAGGTAAACAACTCAAAATGGCTTCAGGAAGTCCCTGAAACTGACAAGATTCACTAGTCCTCTCACTGCCTGAGTAAGTAATAAAAGCTGAAAACTCAGCTCAGAAGGAAGGAAGTTGAGCTGCAAAGATCTTAGAGGACAACGCTGCAAAGAAGACTCTGAGACCAGAAGCAGAAACCAGCAGAGCTGCCCAGAAGAGACTTAGATCACAGTCACTTGGAAACCAGCAGAGCTGCCCAGAAGAGACTTAGATCACAGTCACTTGGAAGGGATGCTCTCTAGCCCGTTGTGCCGCCTGCAGGCTGTTGCAGGGTACTCAGAGTTCCAAGTTTTCTGAGTTGTAACCTATGCTGGGGTGGGCTTTGGTGATGCACCTATCTTTGAGTTATTTCTGCTCCTGTAAGTGATCCCTCACCTATATATTCCTGTAAGTTACCCCCCCCCAAAAAAAAAAACAAACTCATGGTTCACCAAGTTGTGCTTTGGTGGTGCCTGTATTCTGGTGGGTTGTGAGCTCACTATCTGGGGTAAGTACACATGTGTGGCCTCTCCTCAGGAAAATCTGGCCTCACAGCATGAGGATCCTGAATCTTTTCTTGAATGAGGGACACTAGGAAATGGAATGATCTTGTGTGATAAGGCTTTTTGAAGTAGAGATCCCTGAAGGGACAGATCACTTGACAGCCTTAACTTTGTGGCAACAACCTATTCCTCTCACAGAATCAGGGGGCTGAGTACAGCATCCACCACAAAGGCTGTATTCACTTTCTTGTGAATGCAGCAGACTGACTTAGGGGATCACAGTTAGCAGAAAATGGTAGTCCCCCAAAACACTGATGTGAATTCATGAGAGGCCTGCTTATTTTAATGAGAATTTTCATAGAATCCCCAATCCCTGAATCCAGATTCTTAGAAGTTAGAATGAGAAATATGCCCCCGCCCCAACACACATACACAAAATGCTGGCAGCCATAGAAAACCAAACTTTTCCAGAAACCCCCAGACTTTACTGGTGGGAACACGATGTCATGGCAAGGGACCAGATGATACAAAAAAAGTAGGAAGCTGTTATTTCTGCAACTGGGCCAACTACCTCTCCCTGTAGTGTCCCCATGGCAGAATCCTGCTTGGGAAAAGAGAACTAATGAATATTGTATAGGAAGCAGAAATTTGCCATACAAATGCAGATTTTGGAATCCAGGTTAAAAGAAAAACAAGTGACAGGTAATGAGATGAGATAATATGGAGACCTGGCAGGTGCACAAAATAATTGTTTTGTAAAGTGACTCTTTCCCTCTTAGCAGAACAAAATCATATAAATTAATAAGGCATTCTAGACAAGACAGAGGAAAGAGCGCCTAACACAGTAGAAATAGATTGCCAGGACAAAGAATCAAAGTCAGCTCCAATTACAGAGGCAAAGAGGAGACTAGTGAAGGAAAGGGCAAAATGGGAACGAGATACCACCTAGCATTAAAATAAAACAAACACAGAGCAGAGGCACGAGGACGTCAGCCACATACGCCGGCCTCCTTAGAACTTCAAGTGAGAAGGCAAAAAGACAGCTGGGGATGCTGGGAGTATGTTTGGAGCTGGTTGCCAGCATTCATAAAAGAAGGGAAAGGTCATGTTCTGAAGATAGAAATAGGCTGCCTTGATGTGACGATGGGGTTGCAAAGAGAGCTGTGATAGCGAAGAGGAAATGAGTCCCCCTCCCAACACCACCACCTCCCTGGCACAGCTGTTACAAGAGCAGGTACCATTTAAAAAAAAATCATCAGGAACTGATTGACTAAGAGTCCCTGGAGTCATAGTGCTGCAGCTATGAAGAACAAACAAAAATGTAAGAGAGCTCAAGAGCACAGTAAGGATGGAGTCAGAGAGCAGAGGAATAGCCAGGGTCACTTCTGTAGCTAGGAAAGGAAGGATGCAAAGAAATATTGAATGAGCCATTATGGATTTTCACTAGAGGCATCAAAGAATGCTAGTGGTTAGCATCACTTATATGCGCCAACTAATGCAGCCCTCTGTGCGAATGGTGGCTCTGTCCATTTGGAGAAAATGCTAGCAACTTCTTGACCACAACTTCCTTTGAAAGTTTAAGATCTATCCCCTCACTTTATAATTGATTTCTATTTCAGGGAGGTAGGGCCTCTGCAGTGGACACGACACGGAGTGTCCTGGCAGGGATCCTGAGTTTAATTCTGGCTCTGCCACTAACCAGCTCTAAGACGTCAGAAAAATAGCATTCATTTGCCAGACCTCATTTCCTCATCCGCTAAATGAAAGAGCTAGACCATCTGTCTCTTGGCTCCCTCAGCCTCTATGTAAATGGATAATGAAGGATATGTTTTCCTTCTAATAATCCTTCAAAAATATATTTCAACAGTACTTCTCCAGAACAAAACATTACCTAATAATTTCCCTTTGAGAAGTAGGCAACCCCAATTCCTTTACCCTTCATTTCCCCCCTGGATTCCTACTAATAAAAATACTTCTGATAATATTTTAGTAATAAAATCTGCCAAGGAGGAATGACTTAAGTAAGCAAATTCTACTCCCCTAAAGTATCTCTCTTTGTGCCTCGCCTTCAGAGGAGCAGCTCCTAGGTTCAGATTTGCCTCGCCAGGCATTCTTTTCCACCTTCACACTACAGCTAGGTACCAACTTCTGGCAGAAGCAAGGTCCTTAAAGAGAAGCAGCCACACACGGCTTTCCTCTTTCTTCATTCTCACAATCTAAAAGGACAGGATGTTGAGCAAGGCTTTAAACTCTCAAGACCTGTTCCTGGGTCTTACGTCCTCTAATAAGACTCTATCTCCTAAAGGTTTCACAGCTTCCACAAACAGTGCCACAAATAGGACCAAGTGTTCAAAAACCCTGAGCCGACGGGGGACATTCTCTGATTAACCCACAGCCCAACCCAAAGAAACCGGAATAGGGAAAACACAAGGATTACTGATCTTATATTAAGAGAAATTTTGCTGGAAATGTCCATGGGGTTAGCATTTGAACAACTTCAACAACTAGGATCATCGTATCTCCAAGTTCTCTATAAATAAGTAAGAGCAACCATTAGTGCATGTCAAATGAAAGACAATCTTAAATCAGACTGGAACATCTCAAGAGCAGCTTGTGTTGCCTCCACATAGAAAAATATTCTTATGTAAAATACAGAGGAGAACCATCTGTCTAGAATTAAGTAGGAGATAGTGGACACCAGTTCTATGAAGGACTCTTGCTCTCTTCAAAGTATCTAAAAACTAGGAGGGTATGAAGACAGAGCCTCAGAATATCAATGGTCAAAAGAACTCCACACATATAACAAGTGCATTTTAAAGGTGATATGATGTAGACCAAGGACCCAAATGGATTTTAGAAAATAGAAGAAGATAGTAACTTTTCTTCCATCTCCCTAACCCCTCTTTTCCAAAACCAGTCTTAAAAACAGACATCTCAATGAGGTAAATTTATAATTCCACTAAGGCTGGGTGAGGCGGGCACTGTTTCTCATTGTATTTAGTGTGCCCCCAACTTTCGCATTGCCAGTCCGTCTTGCCATACTGTGTTCTGAAGCTCATAGCAGCTGAAATACAAAGAACAGAGAAAATCATTCCAGAAATAGGTTATATTAGAACTATTAATTTCTTTTGTCAGTTTTAGATAAAATTCTTCCATATTTCTCACAATAATGATGGTCTCCTCTAAGAAGTAGATGAATACTAACGATAATTCTCAAAATAGCTTGGACAGCCCATTCAAAATGAACAGAGGAGGCAGCGGGAACCCATTAGTTAACTCCGCTTTTCATAATGTGAGGAAAACTGCCGATCATGTATCCTCTTCTGCATATTTCATAGTAATGGAATATTTTTAGACAAAAGCATAAATAAAAAATGTTCCTGAGTGTTTAAACAGTATGTTGTATATCCTGTATTTTATTGTGACTTTCTCTTTTCACGGCACCATCATAACTACATAGATAACTAGAGCTGCATCTTGGGAGAAGAAGAAGGAAAAGACTATTCTGAGATGCATAAGAAAGAATTTGTTTTTTTTTATTAATTACTCATACACACTTTTATTCGTATTTCCTAAGAACAGCAGCAGCCCAGGCAGTCTGTTCCACACCAGAAGTACAGTGAGAGCAAGAAACTCACACACCTTTCTTTCACAGGGCTGGTGTCTTGACAGTGACTATAATAAAGAACCAACCCTAAGATACATCCCCTCCTGTGATGTGAAGGGGTAAAGGAGCAGATATGGTCTCTGTCTCAACAGGAAGGAAGGGAGAACAAAGGATGGAGAGAGGGTTTAAGGAGTTCCTCAAGGGAATAAGAGCTGAGTTCTAACCTACCTACAAGAAGCAGGAGCTATCCTGATGACAATGGAAAGAGGAATTGGATGAACAACTCTTCAGAAGTACTCTGTGGGGTTCTGTCAGAACACCATCTCAGGCATGTCCCACATGGCTGCCTTACCCCCAAGCAGACAAGTCACCACTACTTACCGACAATCTGCTCCTGCATCCACTCAGTATATGCTTTCTGAGCACTTACCCTATGCTATCTGCATACTAGAACTGCCGAGCTCTAGCGTGGAAAAACACAATAATGCCAATCAATGAGCAACCAGCCTTATGAGCAAAGGCAGCCCTTGCCTCCAGCCTCACTAAAAGATATAAATGGTACACAGGGTGACCAATAAATAAATTGCAAGCAACAATAATCCTGAGAGGAAAGGACGGGGCAGCGATAAATGAGGACAGAGGGATCGTCAAAGGATTCAGGAAAGGAGAAGAGTGGAAAATGAAACAGCAGGCACTGCATGTTTTCGTCTCTTCAAAGCCAGCCAACTTCTTGACTGCATTAGCTTTGTGGGGAGCACATTGTTCTTCCAACAAGCTTCTTTTAGATGTTCTGAGAAAGGATGCTAATTAATGATGGTAATACCAGAAGGTTTCTATTTAGCAAATGCTTGACTCTAAGTAGGAGACATGACACGAAGCCACGCTAGAGAAGCACAGGGAGCCATTTGTTCACTGTCCTCTGTGAAGAGGTCTTCTGATGTTTAGTAGAGAAGCAATGGAGAGAGACAATAGAAGGATAGACCAATTATACTGTAGCTTCAATAGTCTAGGGTGAGTTTTGAGAAATCTAGACTGAGAGAGGGTAAAGAGAATATTAAAAGTTTTTAAATATAAGATGCAGTATTTAGATATAAAATGATTTTCAGTTAGGAGGAGCAAGGGAGAAAGACCCTGCAACATGTAATTATTTATAACTGGTTGTTCTATAGGGGGTGGCAACTGTCTTGTAATTCCACTGTTATGGTATATTTTGAAAATGTCCCTAACACAAACTTGAATTTTGAAAGCTGATTCCCTAGCTAGAGATACTGGCCTGGCTGAGGGAAGTAGATCATTAGGGGAGGATCTTTGAAGGCTCTATCAAGTCTATGGCTCTTGTCAGCCCTTTTCTACATCCCAGTCTGTTGTGAAACTGACTGTGGAAAACAGTTGTCTTCCAGCCATACACTTTTACTACCATAAATTGAGTTTCTCTGCTACACTTCCTCCACCATGAAGGACTGAACCCTCTGAAACCATAGTGCAAAATAAATCCTCCCTTCTACATTGTGCTGTTGCCTATTTGGGTCACAGCGATGCAAAAGGAACAGCCACCAAATAAAAGAAGGCATGCGTTTTCTGTATGGCAGGAGGTGAGCAGGGGAGCAAAGAAAACTCTGTTGGAACTTTTCTCCATAAGAAGCATTAGAACTGGTGGATAATAGAACTCAATATTTCAAGGAAGGTAGAGGAATTCCCTCAGCAAACTTCAGAAACAAGACTATAGTTGCAGATGCTCGAAGTGGGAATCACCATCAGGATGCTAGCAGCAGCTAAATGAAGACATTGGAGGCAATTTGCTGACATCCTAATGTTCTCTTCCCATCTGTTCCCACCCTCCCTGACCCTGGAAATGTCACTATTACACTACCATGAGGACACTTGCTATTCATCACACCTCCTGAGGTCCAGAAAGAGCTGAAGTAAGAGGACACAGGATGGGCCAGACTTCGAATGGCATCTGTCTGAAGATGCCATTGTCCTGAAGCAATATTGCAATCAGAAGTCTGAGAACTTGAAAAGCCCAACAGGCTTCAAACCTCCAAAGAATTAGTATTCAGGTCAGGTCCATATTCAGAATCAAGCAGGATAGGGTCTCTCATTTGAGGGAAAGGAAGCTTTCTGTTACATCAACCTTCAACTAATTGGATGAAACCACTTACAATGGGAAGGGAGATTTTCTTTCTTTAATCTACAACCTTAAATGTTAATAGACTTTTTCACACAAAGAACATTTGACTACCCCCCCGGCTCAGTCAAGTTGACACATAAAATAACTTATCACAAATGATGAAATGAAATGAGATGAAAATCACAAAATGCTACATGGCCTGTGCCTCATAGTCCCTTCTCCCTCCAATAGTCACCCTGAAGGCACAACCATTATATTATGAGTTAGTCTAGACCATATGTAGAGGCCAAATGTAGACATTTTGAGAAACAACACTAGCTAGGTGCCCTGAATGGCCACACCATACACATGACTAAATGAGATATGGGATAATTTCAGCCTTCAGCCTTTTCTAGCAAAGGTTCCAGTATCACAAAGATATCTTTGATGTGCTTTAATAATAGAGCTGTAGAAAATGTAAGGGGTAACACACGACTTCCCCTGTGCTGATTATGAGGAAAGTTCTGCACAGCGACATAAATGAATGGGACTTCTATCTCCTGTGCCTATGGTACCAATTTTAATAAATCATATCTCCTAACATACTGTTATTGTCATTCTATTTGCTTTCAGAATCACAAGACTGGGAACCTTCACATGGCTGGAACCATGCCTTTTTGCCTATATGCGTCCCAGTCCCAGAACACAGCAATCAAGACACTGACGGATGGCTGAATTTACAGAAGATCCATTCTCTTCAGTCCGTCAACCCTTGCCACACTCCATCATGTACAGCTCGAAGGCAAAGCTGGGTATGTCCCTGACCTATAATCCTAGCACATGAAAAATGAAAGCAGGAGATCAGAGGTTCAAGGCCAGCAATGGCTATGTAGTAAGTTCCAGGCCAGCCTGGGCTACATGAGGCTACATACTGCCCACAACACCCCCCACACACACATACACACATACATACAAGGAAAGAAATCAAAGGCCTAATAAGAAGAATTACTATTTAGTAAACTTCTGCTAATACTGTGCATCAACTTATTTTGAATCCATACCCTCTCCAGCTGTGTAGGGTGATCCTTTTACTGATGAAATTGAAGAATAGCGCTAGATCCTTGCCTGGATAGTCAGTGGCAGAGCCAAGGCAAAAGCTGTTGGGGAGATAGCTGAATGGGTAGAGTGTTTTCCACACAAACGTGAGGTCCTGAGTTCACATCTCAACACCCACATAAAAAGCCAAGCATGGTAACATGAGCTGTAACCAAGCACGGGCGAGACAGAGCCAGGTGGACTCCTGGTGCTCAGTGGCCAGCAAGTCTAGCTGAATCTGTGTGCTCCAGATTCAATGAGAGATGCTGCCTCACACAATAAGATGGAGAGTGACCAGGGAAGACACTGACATTGACCTATGGCCTCTCTATACATGTAAAGTGTATGCACACATGCATACATACATGAATGTAAACACACATACTTAAACACTTTAGGTAAGGTTCAAGCCTCAGAGCCTGTTTGAAAAAAAAAGCATGAGTTCAATATTTTCAATTTATTAGAGAGCACAGACTGGCACCTGAGATAGGACAGGCAGGAATGGGTAATCTATCCTCCCCTATCTAGGACAGCTAGTAGAATAAAGATAGCATCAAATTACTCAACAGGGGTGTTAAGCTGTGTTGTAGAATACCTGCAGAAAACTCATGCCTGTGGCTGTCAGACCGCCTGACACTAGAGGGGTGTGCTAATCACTAAGCTTGAACTGCGAGGCTGGAGAAGGAAGAAATGGAGGCTAACTCTCATCCACGTTGGTTTTCCTTCCTGGTCTCATGAGCATCAGCAACCTTCCCCAACCACCTGTAGATCCCGGTTTACAGATTTTTGCTTTCTTTTCCTAGCAGTTTCTCGGCTGTCCTGAAACCAGCCTTAATGATCCCTGCTTAGCTCCCTTCTTGTGCTTGAGAAAAAGGGCCAAGGAGAGAAAGGTTTATTCTGTATTAGCGCACAGTTCATTGAGATGTTTGTCCGTCATGGTGGTGGTGGGAGCAATGAGCACCATGGTAGGAACCAGCAGACACTAGAAAGGGAGTTCAATGCTCAGCTCGCTTTTTCTCCTAAGCTCAGTCCTAGGTGCTGTCTACATCCAGCGTAGGTCTTCCTCCCTCAGTTGAGCTTCCCTAGAATGCCCTCCCAGACACACCCGCATGTCTCCTGGGTGGCTCCATATTCCCACCAAGATGACAATGCATACCAACCACACACCATCTCTGTAGAGACAGCACATCCCTCCTTGAAAGGCTGATTTTTTGCTAACAGCCCCACCCTTTGCTGCTTTTACTCCCCGCCCCAGGGTGGAAGCTGCTGCCTGCCTGCAGCTTCTGTCTTTTTGACTCCCCAATGACATCACATCTTTAGCTCCTACTTCTCAATTTTTTAGATGAAATTTCCCCTTTTGAGATAATGCATGGTTTCTGTCTTCTGACCAGATGCTGACTGATAGAGGAGCGATGGAAACGATTATCCTGGCAAAGTTCAGGATGCTGTAGTCTTTCTTCCTTTCTTAGAAATGACTTCTTCCCACCTGTCCTTATCTTCTTACACCAAGTCATCCCTTATTGACTCTGTAGTGAGAACCGGAGACCACAATGAGGCGCTGGCTGTTCCTGACACTGCAGTAGCCGACGTCAGACTTGTCCACGGGAAACATTTCTTCTAGCCCGCTAGTGACCCTACTTGTGCCCACAGGTATCTATGCAACGCTGACTGGGGCTAAATGGTGAAAATTTAGTAATGACACATGATCAGATCGTGCACGCCAAAAGCCCATCCTTAAAAAAGGGATTCATCCATGAACAGGTCAACTCAACTCCACCCGGAATGGAACACAGTGGGCCCTGGGAGTAGTTTAAAAGGGTGGCAATCTTGGATGCCTTCTCCTGGATCCTCAGCTTCCTTCCTCCCTGCCTGCTTCTCATTCATCAGGCCACTCTTAAGGGAAAGGCAAGTCCATCAGGCAGATGGTGGACAAAGTAGACGATATCTAGGTATCTATCCTCCCACTCCTAAGTCTTTTCAGTCTGTTGGGGTTCTGAAATCAGTAGCACAGCGGCTGTGTCCGTGAGAGGTACTCTCTGGCCAGTTAATCTTGATTGAAAACCACTTCTACTGCTTATGATTTAGGACTCACTTATCCAGCTATTTAGTGTTTATTTGACAAATGCATATCAAGCAGCTACCACTGGGCATTGGGCCAAACACTGGAAATAAAGCAGGGAATGAGATAAGGTCTCAGCCCTTACAATGCTACGATGCCTTTATAAATGGGTATTAAAAACAAACAAACAAAAGCCCACTCTACACCCTTTCCTTTCCTCCTGCCAACAGGCTGCCCTGGAGTACTAAGACCCCTCTTGTTGCTTGTGTAACCTTGGTAAATCACAAGGTCTCTGAGCGTTGGTTTCTTCAACTACAGATGAAGGCCAACATCCCAGTCTGGCTAGATTGTTTTGGACAGGGAACGGACGTGCTCAGGAAAGAACGGCATAGGAACTGTAGGCCTTTAAAGGAACCCGGCCCACTTCGTTTCCCTCGTTATACTTCATGTGCCCGTTTAATCTGCAAAGTCTTTTCACTGAAATGATTGAACTGCTGCTTTATGTTATGTTCCATAATTCGATTTAAAAATTCTCAGCTGGTGTTCCCTGTCACAATGGGAGAAGTTGGAAAGAATTTGGCTTAAAGTCAAATTAAACCAAAAAGGGGGAGGACTGCATGCTTCGTGGCGGTGACGGTGGCGCTTTCTCGCATCTATTTCTGAACCTGAGCCCTCTAGAGAATGTGCTGTAAGGTCCTTAAACTGACATGGAAGTCGGTGCTGTTCGGCATTTGCTAAGGAAATCTGACAGTGTGATACCTCTTGCCTGTCCCAGGAAACAGATGAATTAGATAGTATTCTTACTTCGGAAACAATCTGGAGTGAGGGATGCTCAGGGCAGGCTTGCCCAGCTGAGGGCTCAGGTCCGGGTTTCCCCCTTTTAGTCTCCTACCTCTAGTTGACTAGCTGCTGTTTGCCATCAGAAGTCTCACTGGGTTTGTGAAAGTGGCTCTTGGTTTTTTTTTGGGGGGGGGGTTGGTTGGTATTTTTATTTGTTAATCCAGTAAAACTTAGAAATGGCTACTTTGCCAGAGGGGGGGGAAAAAAACGATCCCCTGTTTAGCAATAGAAAACAAAAAGCAAATATTTATCTGATTTACATAGAATTCCAAGCCTAACCAAGTGGAAGGCTTGCCATTCACTGGGGGAGGAGGGCTGTTTGTGGTGAAACATTACCTTCCCATTTCCCACTGAGCGTGTGTGCAATGGTGTGTGTTATCATCTGTTTTACTAAAGGTCAATCAATCGGCGGTAATGGAGGAAAGGTGGCTGAACCTAATGAGGCTTGAGCACAGCATCACCCCTCGGAAGGAACAGCCAGAGAAGGCACAGTGAGTGCCCCCATAAGCCCATGTCCTGAGCACCATGCCAAAGGTGTACCTGAACCAGCAGAGGGCACTGTCAATTCCAGTGACTGTCCCCATGGCTAAAGAGGAGTTGAGTAAGTCGCATTGTTGGGGACGTCTTTCTCCAATAGCTACACCAGACATAATTTTTAATTTCTGCCTTGACACTAGACTGACATCTTTCCCCTTGTTCTGTTTTAGGAGCTTGGAAAGCAACCACTAATTTCCCAGCCTCCCCAGAAGCCAGTACTGATCAATTGCTCAGTGGTCATCAAGACAGAGACCTAACATGCTAGAGTTATGGCTCAGCTTTGAAGAGAACTCGTCTTTCTTGCAGGGGACTGAGTCCAGTTCCCAGTACTCACACCTGGCTACTCACAACCTCCAGTAACTCCTGTTTCAGGCCATCTGATGTCTTTGTGTTGCTTCTGGGGCTACTCACACATGCGAGGCATATACTTATACAGACATATTTATTTTACAAAACAAATATATACTTATATACAATTTTATGTATTTATTATACATATTTATCATATTGAAATTTTTAATATTTTAAAACATGTGTTTATAAATATATAAATTAAATTATTTGTTTTAAAATAATAAAACTTTTTAAAGCCATAAATATGAGCATCTAATAGAGTACCAGAAATGAAATTCCAAACATAACTGGTATAGCTTTTGCCCATTCACTTTTTTTTCTGCTTAGAATACAGACAAGATATCTCGCAATTCATCGACCATTCTGTCTTCAGGGAATAGCTATGGAGATAATAAAGACTCAACTTGCTAAGAACATGGTAAAATAACACAGGAAAAGCAATATGGATTTCAGTAGTAATAAGGAGGTTCTGGGCCATATCAGATACATCTTTAATGAGAAAACATATTTTTTTTTGGTTTTTCGAGACACTTATTTATGACTGTCTAGCCCATTTTCTTACTGTAAGTAGCTGTGTTTTGAATGGTATAGAAATTTAGCTTTGATTCCAATGAAGCTTATGACACAGCATGGAAAACAATTACTATATATGTGAGTCAAGAACAGCATACTGGTTTTAACGCTGGCTGGAAAGGAAACAAATATTAAACCCAACCGTATAAAGCTCCACAACACAAGAACGGCAATGGAAATGGATACAAAAGCAAAAGCTTAAAAGTCCACTGGATAATTAGCCTGATAAAGGTTGTAGGGATGAAGTAGTGTAGAAACCTTTATCAGACTAATCATTGGAGTTAGGGACATAGAGCATAATCTGGAATAGAATTGCAAAGAAACTTTAAGGAAAATGTTTATCATAAAGAGATTGATCAAAAACAGAATATTCAGGTATGTTGGTACACGCTTGTAATCCCAGCACTCATGAGGCTGAGGTAGAAAGATTACTGAACATTCTAGGCCAGTCATGGATATAAATTAGGTACCTGGGTAAATTGAGAAACAAATAAATAATAAAAGTAGTATAGTCAACTGTCTAATGAATGTATGAGATGATCCATCTTCTTTTGTTTGTTTGTTTGTTTGTTTTGAGACAGGGTTTCTCTGTGTAACCACTCTGGCTGTCCTGGAACTCACTCTGTAGACCAGACTGGTCTCGAACTCATAGAGATCAACCCACCTCTGCCTCCGAGAGCTGGGATTAAAGGCATGTGCCACCACCATCCAGTGATTATCTATCTTCTTACTCCCAAAGGATATGTGTGTTAACATTCCACCTCTGGGTTGGGGGGTTCTGAATACAGCTTCAAAGAAGAGAACTTGTCTAGCATGCATGAGGACCCGGTTTTGGTCCCCAGTGAAGTACCACAATAGAAAACTTACAATGAAAAGAAGGAGGAATGATGATAATTATCACACATTACCTAGGAGTATGTATTGGTATCCACATTTTTGAAAACTATTCAAAATGCCTACCATAGTGCAGCATATTCTCACTTTATGACTCAGCAATCATACTTCCAAATATTTGTAACATAAAGAACTGAATCCATATGCTTATGAAAATGATCTATCTGTAGGAGTGTCCTGGTAGCCCTAAACCAGCAACAGCTCAAATACTCATTAGCAACAGAATAAATAAGAACCACACCACAGTATGCAGTGACAGAGATGAATCAACTAGACGCTGCACAATACCACAAACACACAAACGCGCTACCTGAACAAGACCACAAGCTAAACAGGAAATGGCATATGATATATGTTCATGTAAAAGTGAAATGCAGTTCAATCCACAGAAGCCGACACGACAGCTACTCCACACAGGTGGAGGGGAATAAGCAGAAGAAAGATCCAAGAGTGATGTCTGAGATGCTGCCGATGGGTTTCTTTTATTTATTTATTTATTTATTAAAGATTTCTGTCTCTTCCCCACCACCGCCTCCCCTTTCTCTCCCCCTCCCCCAATCAAGTCCCCCTCCCTTGTCAGCCCAAAGAGCAATCAGGGTTCCCTGCCCTGTGGGAAGTCCAAGGACCACCCACCTCCATCCAGGTCTAGTAAGGTGAGCATCACTCATATTTGGTTTCTAGCCATAAATAAAGGACATTGAGCCTATAATTCGGGTTCTTAGAGAAGCTAAATAAGAAGGCGAACCCAAAGAAAAACATATAGGCATCCTCCTGAATATTAACCTTCATCAGGCGATGAAAGGAGACAGAGACAGAGACAGAGTGCCGATGGGTTTCTTAGTTGGGTACTGACGCTACAGCTGTGATCCCTTTCTTGAAGTGGAGCTAGCTACATAGATAAGATACATGAAATAAAGTGAACCTAAAAACAGTTAGCAGAGGACATTGCTCCAGAGGAAGATTTGGGTAAAATGTCTCATTGATGGAATGACTCAGTGAGAATCCAAGTTCTCAAACACTTAGCCATCAAGAAATAAGACATTAGATTAATAATAGATGTATATCTATGATTCACAAGAGCAGCGAATGGAACCAGCCTAGGTGCTCATCAACAGATGTCAGAACAGTGAAAATGTGGCAATACTTGCATGGAATTTTATTCATCTGTAAGGAA
This sequence comes from Alexandromys fortis, assembly GCF_014885135.2. Lineage (NCBI taxonomy): Eukaryota > Metazoa > Chordata > Mammalia > Rodentia > Cricetidae > Alexandromys > Alexandromys fortis. Next base: position 5,595,335 of record NW_026067915.1, on the reverse strand, counting down.
ATATGAAATATGCAGAAAAAATGGATGAGTCTGGAAAGTATTATGTTAACCAAAGTGGTCCAGATTCAGAGAGACAACTATCACATGTTCACTCTCTTGTAAATCCTAACTTTTAATGTTAAAATGTCTGCTGTGTATAAGCGGGCGTTGGGGGCCATAGGTTATGACAAAGAGAGGAGACCATGAGAAGGGACAGGGTGTGTTGAGGAAAGACAAAAAAGCAGCAGAATATCTGTGAGAGGAAAATGGAAAGGGGACTCTTGGAAAGGAAGGGTACAAGGAGGGAGAGCACAGGATGGGGTAAGGGAGAAAGAAGAGAAAAAATGAGCAAAAACAAATTCTGTTTAAAAATACCTAATGGTGTGCCAAACCTAGTTGACTCCCAATGGGAAGCCCTACCCTTTCTGAGGAGTTGATGAGGGGTTGTGTGTGGGGATGAATGGGGGGGGGGGCTGGAGGAGAGGAGGAAGGGAGAACTGGGCTTGGTATGCGAAATAAAAAAAACCTTTAAATAAAAAAATACTATAAGGAAACCTTATACTTTGTATGCTGATTAAAAATAAATAAATAAATCAATCAAATTTAGCTTTATAGAAACGCGCTGCAACTACAGGGTATTCTTATCTTTGCAGAAGCTTCACACTCAAGCGCCTCCTGCATGCACACACTCAGTTACTAACCTAGTGTTAACCTGTTGTCACATGTCTGGGCGTAGCAATGCTGAGAGAAAACTCTTAACCTCTTGGGATTACTGTACTCTGCCCTTATTTCCTAAATCCACAATAGTTACAAAAAAAAATGGGTTTGTTAATCCTTGAAAAATCCACCGAAATTACAACTGAATCTGTTTGTTCTAGCTTTGACTTTGCAGGTTCATTTTATCTGATGAGCTCCCCACCCCAAACAGCTCTGTACTGAATGGAACAATGTATTAAACATGTGTGTGCTCCTGTGTGTGTGCATGCATGTGCGTGTGTGAAGGGGGGAGGCAGCTGGGGTATTTGCTGTGGTTTGTTAAAAGGGCTGACTGCTGAGTGTGTGAGATCATCTCAGACAAAATGGAATTCAAAGGCATTCATGAAGTGAGTGTCCAGCGTAACAGGAGATATTTGAGATATGTGAGTGACAGGCTGAACCACACAACTGCTCTAACCTAGTGCATTTCACTGAGAAGTTTCCAGCTCGCTCCCTCTCTCACTCTTCCTCAAGACCTGGCGATAGAGCAGATGTCGGTTGCCGTATCTGACGTGCCTACAGGCTGTCTCCTTGGTAGATTCACAGGAAAGAACTCCATGAATTCACACAAGCTGGAAACCACATCGGGGTAATTCTCTATTCAAAGGACTTAGAGCTCAAAAGCAGCAATCCCTCCTGGGAAGTCCCTTCCTCTCTCCAGCTGAGCTCTTCTGAAAACCATCTGTGCTGAAGAGAGGACTGAGGAGCAGCAGGGGCCCTGGATGCCCAGGCCTCTCCTTCTCATTCAGTCTTTAAAAATAGCAAAGACTCTCTTTTCTGGGGGTTAAGGCCCCAGCCAGGATGCTGCTGCCCCCTGCGTACAATCTTGTCAGAGGTATTCATCATTGAGTTACCAAGGCTTATGCACAGGGGTTCTCCCTCTCTTGAGGCCAGAGTTTCACGAGAAGTTTAAGCTTTCCTTTGAAAGCAGAGTCATTTTCCGCCCTTTATTCCTCTCTGGTTCACCACCTAAGATCAAGTTCAGGTCATATCTTCTCAATGAAGTCTTCCTTGTCTCATCTTCCTACTCTAGTATGGAATGTACTTTTCCCTCATGCCCCCATCAAAGCTCGCAAAGAGCATTGTGATTCAGACATCCCTCTGTCCCCTGAGGGACATAACTGTTCATTCTCACACAAATGACAAGGAGGGCACATAGCATATGGGAGGTATTCAGTGACCGCCAGCGCCCAGCCGACACTTAAAATGAGAGTTTTCAAAGTGTGATCGTTTCCAAAACCACAACTGAACCTGGTGGTGTAGGAGGTCCTTCTCTATTTGTGCTGCTTTCATTGGTCATTAAAGAAACTGTCTTGGGTACAGTAGGATCAAAAACCCATTGCCATTGTCCTTGAGGTCTCAGTAGTCCTCATTGTCCACTATGTTCAGCGAGACCGGTTTTAACCCAGGCTTTTTCAGACCCAGACCCGCTGGCCTTGGTGAGTTCCCGATAGAACATCCCCATTGTCTCATTGTATGGGTGCACCCCTCGCGGTCCTGAGTTCCTTGCTTGTGCTCTCTCTCCTTCTGCTCCTGATTTGTGGATGCTCACCTTACTAGACCTGGATGGAGGTGGGTGGTCCTTGGACTTCCCACAGGGCAGGGAACCCTGATTGCTCTTTGGGCTGATGAGGGAGGAGAACTTGGCTGGGGGAGGGGGAGGGAAAGGGGAGGCGGCGGTGGGGAAGAGACAGAAACCTTTAATAAATAAATAAATAAATAAATAAATAAATAAATAAATAAATAAATAAATAAATAAATGAAACTGTCTTGGGCTAGTTGATAGGGTGGAACTCAGGTAGGTGGGGAAGACAGAACAGAATTCTGAGAAGAAGGACAGTGTGGCAGATGTCATGATTCTCCTGCCTGAAATGGACGCTGGTTAGACTCATGCTGGTAAGCCATAGTTAAGTGGCGATATATATTAATGGAAATAGGTTAAATCAAGATGTGAGAGTTAGCCAATAAGAGGCTAGGGATAATGGGTTAGGCAGTAATTTAATTGAAACAATTTCTGTGTGATTATTTTGGGTGTAACCTACCCTGGCAGCTGGGACCAAAAGCAGGCCCTCTCTCCTTACGACAACCCAGCGTAAGAACTGAAGCAGAAATGAAGCCATCTATCCCACGTGAAGGAAAAGTGAGGTATTCTTTTTGCGAGAACCCTGGGAAAAGTACACATGCTAATTTTTTTAGGCCAAAGACTATAAAGAAACAAAGAGGTACATAGGATGAATAAGCCTAAAATTCTAACTACAATACAGCACAAGGAACTGAGGTGGTGAAATCATACTGCATTTGGAATTTGTGTGAAATATGGAGATTTTCACACTCTTATCACCAAAGCCAAAAAAGCAGGGATAACTGTAATGTCATAGATGTGTTAATTGCCTCGCATTATAGTTACCTTCTCATACCTATATATAAAATCAGACTGTATTCTTTACATACGCAGGATAAATTTAAGTTTAAAGAGCTACAAATTGAGATGAAAAGAGACTTGCGTATCTTCCAAAGAATTTGTGAGATTCTTTCCTTTATATGATCAGGAAGGTAGAAGAAGAACAGAGGGGAAAATGGTGTCAAATAAAACATTCACATATAGATGATAATTACTCTAAGCCTCAGAACCATTCTTGGAATAACAAAGAGAAAAGCTGGGAGTGAAAGGTCACTTTGGACACAAAAGTTGTTGTAGTTGATGTTTCCCTTCTTTTGATGCTTGGCTAACATTTGGTCTGTGGTTACATTAGAAGCGTAGCAGAGAAACATCTGAGCTTCATTCTGGTTAAGAGAAAAGTGGCCACTGATGGAGCTGACTTGGCTCTGTCTATCTGATGGGGTGCAGCCTGGAGCTGACCTGGTACCCACAATTGAGCATCTGTGTTCTCCTGTCTAACAAAGATGTTCACAAAACACTAACGAAGACAAGGTCATTCTGTGCCCATGGTGGGGCATGACGAAAACGAGACAGTTTCATGACCATGCCTGCAACCAAGACCCAAACATTGTCCAAACCACAAACATACACAAATATCTCCTTTCCCTGGACAAGATGAGTGAAATCTATTTCTTCGCCTTCATCCATAGTCTATTCTCCCTACTTTGATAAGATTTATTAAGGTCCACTCTCAGAATGCCCTGCCTTCCTGACAACAGTCATCTAGGATAAAGCCATCCCATGTGAGTCCTCTCCTCAATGCTGACTGATAATTCTGTGATCTCTGTTGAACTCTCTTACTAAGGAGCCTTGAGTTCCCCACAAGTTGTATCTACTCTAAATCAACAAGCAACAAATCCAACACATTTCACAATGGTGAACATTTTGTAGTTCTCTGAGAGGTATGGACACTTCTTTAACAACTTTATTCAGTCAATTGCACCAAAAGTCAGAATTTATACTAAAGTATTAGATTCCTTGGAAGAAATACTATACTACTATAATTTTTTGTCATAATTTGCCCTACTTCAGTTAAAAATGGAGTCAATAGACATTCCCAGAAGAAATGATGATGGAAAATTATTAGTTCTGGATTTTATTTAAAAACTTTTTAAATACATTTTGATCATATTCTTTCTTCTTCCCTAATTCGTCCAAGATCCTCTCCACCTCCCAACCTTCCCAACTATATGCTCTTTCTCTCCTCCCTAAAAGAACTTAGAATAATGAAAATAAAAATAAAAATTCAAACAAAGCATCAATAATACAGAAAATACCAAAACAAACAGCAAAACCCACCTCTAACCAAGAACATATTTGTAACTGATGCCTGCTGGAAAATGGAAAATAAGTTTTGCTTTGTTTCAAGGAAGGGTCACTGGGGTATATCAGCCACATTCCATGGCAGGATCCACATCAAGGAGAAGTTGGTCAATACAAAATAGAATAAATTATTTTTAAGGAACAATTGAGCTTTCTGTTTCCTTGCTCTCCTTACCCAAGAGAGAAGCAGCCACCTGCATGTGGAGTTCTGTAGTGTCATGGTCCATGTCCATGTCCACGGGAGCAGCATATTCCCCTACATCCTCACTCACCACCATGTGGTCCATGTCCATGTCCACAGGAGCAGCATATTCCCCTACATCCTCACTCATCCCCATGATCTCTACCAGCTCCGACATGAGGGTTTCTGCGGAGAGCTGTCACAATATTTCTCTTTCCACTAAGATTACCAGAGTGCTTTTTCTTTTCAGTTTCTTCTGTGTTGTATAATGTGACAGGTTATTAAATCAATTTCTCTTCCTCTCTTTAAATAACACACAGCATCAAGCACAGCGATCCTTCAGAATTAAAGATGACAACTTAGAAATGTTTGGATTCATCATTGAGCTATAACACACATATATCCCAGCCCACACTGTGTCAACGCATACACATTGTATATTACCAGTGTATGGGTTTGTTGGATTTTAATTATATAAGAATTTTACTATAATACCAGCTGTATTTTATTTTATTAATAATCAATGTACTTCTTGACATAAAATCAGTTTTATAAAAAGGACAGAAATTGGTTAGAATCACTTAAGTGAGCTCAAATCATGTCAAACTAAATGTGACAGTTAATCTCAATTGTCATTTTGACTAAACCGAACAATACCTCTGTCAGTAACACATAGCTCTAGGTCTCTCTGGGAGGGCACTAAGAGACACACAGATCATGAGGGTCCTGACGTACCCAAGAGATTAATCCCTTGACAGATTCATAATGTGTTGGTGTAGGGAAATGGTAAAAGAAAGTGGGACCCATATGGAGGAAGTAGATCACCCTGGGTCTGACCTTAGGTCTCCATCTCACAGGGCACCTCCCTGTACTCCTCCCCCCCCCCTTTGTCTGCTGGAAGACGGCCATGGAAAAGTTCCTCCACCTCAAGCCCCTACTACCATGTGGGGTAGTAGCCACAGGGTCAGAGACATGGAGTACAGTGAACATGGACTGCACCTTCTGAAGCCATGAGCCAAAGCCAACAATTCCTCCCTTACATTGGTGTTCCTGTTGGTATGTGATCACAGCAGTTTATTTAAACGTTACTCTAAAACGGCTGTGACTGGGGCAAGAATATCTGCCACCCTGGAGATACTTTAAATATTCTTTAAATTACCCTCCTGCAGCTAACTTTGCTAGTAGGCATACATTGTTATAATCACTTCAGAGAGAGACTTAGGTAATTTTTAAAGTTTAAAAAATGAGTATATTATTTGACATGACTTCTCACAAGGAATCACACAGCTTCATAGATATTAATAATAATATTAATAATAAGTTAATCCATAACTATATGATATAGATCATTTTACTATCTCCATTTATGAATGAGCAAACGCTGGTAACTTACTTTTACAAGACCTCATAGACAGTAAATAATAGCTCTAGAGCTCAAACACATACTGTCTCTGCCAGAACTGAACTGTACCAGCATGCTATATTTCTGCAAACATTAAAAACTGCATTTCCTGCTGAGTTTTTTTCTGCAATCCCAATCCAAAAGTGACTCACTCATCCCCCCAATGCTTCTTTCATTACTCAACCTCACAGCTCTAGAATCTCTATCAGCTCCTAAGCTTTTCTCAGCCAACCCATCACTACAAAGCATAAGGGTTGCTTTTACAATGAAGTTCATGTTCAACTATGTTCAGCTTCTCTGCAGTTACTTCCTGAGCCACAGTATCACAACTCTCAGAAGGACAAATCCAAGGGCCACCCAAGCCCTCTGCGACATTTGCATCTGTGCACTTTCTACCACAAGCAAGTGTGGTATAAGGCACATTTCTATTCCAAGCTCTCCAATCCTGTTGTGAAATGATTTCCTGCCAGTTGAAGTATTTGGCTGAGGTCCAGGAAGTAAACACAACTCACAAGTCTCAAGGAGATTCTTACAAAATTAGAAGAAATTTACAGGACTCACAAGGCCCCCCTCCAAGGTTGTATAAGCAGTAACAACTGCTGGGCGAAGAGGCAACACAACCAATTGAGTTGTCTGTAAGTCACGAAGATACGGCAGGAATGTATCCTTGGTTAGTTGTGACCCATTGTGGTGGTTTGAATGAGAATGGCCCCCATAGGTCCTTATGTTTGAATACTTGGTCCTCACTTTATAGAATTACTTGGAAATAATTAGGAGGTGTGGCATTATTGAAGGAAGTGTGTCACTAGGGGTGAGCTTTGGGATTTCACAAGCCCATGTCATTCCCAGTAGCAATTTCTCTCTTTCTGCCTTGTGCCTTTGGAACAGGATGTCAGCTCTCAACCACTGCTCCAGCACCATATCTACCTGCCTGCTGCTATGCTCTCTGCCTTGATAATCATGGGCTCTAACTCTCTGAAATTATGAGACCCAATACACATTTTCTTTTATAAGTTGCCATGGTCATGGTGTCTCTTCATAGCAATAGAAAAGTAACTAAGACATATCTCCTATTGTGGGGTTTTCATTAATGCAGTTACTTGCAAGTCGCCTAATTTCTTATAAGTAGATTCAATAAACTCATTGGTTCTTTAAAGTAAACTTGGACAGATTTCTTTTCTTTTGTCTGTCATATTGGTGCCCTGTTTGAGGTAAAAAGATATTTGTTCACATCTTTCCAGCGGGAAAGAAAATCACACAACACATGGACTCCCATTATATATGTAATAAAATGCTCCAAAATCTCTCCCACTGACGACAAGGCTTTTTATAATCTGATGGTTGCCAACTCCAGGATCATTTTCTATTATTTTTCTTATCTCATTGACTTCAAGCCACCTTGCCTTTTTATTGCTTGGCAATGATGGGGATGAAGATGATGAAGGTGCAATTGGCATCAGGTCTGGCCTCTTATTAAACTTTTATGTACATGGTACAGTAATATTGACTCTAGATTCAACGCTGCACCATGGGTCTATGGTGCACCTATCTGGCATAACCTCAGATGGCCCCTTTAAACAGTCAGACAGCTTGTGGCAGGGCTTCAGCCCTCACTTCTGTCAGAATACCATTCCTAGTAATTAAGTGACTGATTCTTTGCCCATCAGGGCAAGTAATTCGAAAAGAAAATGGCCCTTCTCCCAACAAAGCTTGTCCTCAGGGTTAGGGATATCATTTAGAGGTTGATTATAGCTGGTATAGGGTTGGGGGTTGGGGTGGAAATTTTGTAGGATCATGGATCTCACACACAAAAAAGGAAATTGAATGGGATAACAGGTAGACTAGTGTGAGCTTATGATGTGGGAGTGATTTCTTACTAATAAAGAAACTGCCTTGGCCCATTTTATTGGATAGAAAATTAGGTAGGCGGAGTATACAGAAGAGAATTCTGGGAGAAAGAAGGTTAGAGGAAGAGTCACCATGATGCTCCCGCTCCAGACAGACGCAGGTTAAGATCCTCTCTGGTAAGCCAGCTCATGGGCTACACAGAATATTAGAAATGGGTTAGAACAATATGTAAGAGCTAGCCAATAAGAAACTGGACCTAGCCGGGCCAGGCAGTGTTTGAAAGAATACAGTTTCCATGTAATTATTTCTGGGTATAAGCTAGCCATGCGGGCGGCCGGGTGCCGGGGACGCAGCCCTGCCGCTCCTATTTCAACAGATGGCGCCCAACGTGGGGCTAAATCCACTTAAAAACCTGAGAAGCCTTAAAAATAAGGGAAACAGAGTTTAACACAGATTTTTGCTGTTTTGTTGGTGACATGCTGTAGAGAGATTCCTGATTCAGCAACAGCAGCAGAGAAAAAAAGCTGCGTCATTTTAAAGCGCGGCTTCCTGGTGCTATGCTGCCAGCGTGAACTCTGGCTTTAAAGCATTTCAAGGCTTTTATGGGACTGGATGTTTCTGTTCCCACTTGGGATCGGAGGAGATTGCTCTGAGACCTGCCGATGGCTCAGCGTTCCCTGCCTACACCTGGGCAGATGGCGGAATCAGGCTTAGGCAGGCGGAAGAGCATGGCGGATTCCTGCTGCCATACAGAGACGCGTTTTCAGACTGCGCAGTGCTCTGCGTGTCAGATTTGGCTGTAACTTGGATAAAAAGAGTTTCTGTGCTGCACACTCAGTCTCAAAATTAAATTGCTGATTGCGGCTCCAATGTAAACTGCTGTTTGCCTGTAACTGTGCTCAGCTCAAAAGCACCAAATGACTCTGAGGCAGGAGCGGCTGCTCCTTGCTGAACTGTGCTGATCTCAGGCAGGAACTACCGTAATTACCTTAAAACCGTGCAGTTAAGGTTTAGACTGGGCAGGACACAGGCAGTACCGTATTACCTATACATGGTGCAACTTAAGTTTTTAAGAAATGCTTAACATTTTAAGAAATGCTCCTGGAAAAAAAAAAAAAAATTACAGATTCACAGTAAAACAGATTCAGACACCGTTGGATGAATGTACGTAGGCTTGGGGAAAAAAAGAGAATATAAAGAATAAAGTTAATGTCTTAAAAAGAAAAAGGGTAAAGTCTTTAAAGAGACAGAGTACAGAAGTACAGATAGTTATAGATTAAGAGAAATAAAGAAAAATAAGCCACGTAAAAATGAAAAATTCACAGAGAGTCTGGATTATGTACATTGTGTTTTCTTTAAAATTTTTGACTGTGAAGGAGCTAAGTACAAAGAGACATTTTATTATATGGGCTGCTAAGCTGAACCTGCACATATGTTCTAAAGGTATCTTGACTTCAAAATTTGGATCTAAGGATATGATGCTTTGGAGAGGGTCTTCTTTTGTTTCCACAGAGGATGTGACCCTATGGATTGCATCTATCCCGGTATGGTATGATAGACCACGCCCTCCTGAAAGGTTGCTGTGAACACCCTCAAAAAATTACTTCACTCAACTGCCAACCGAGATGAACCTGACACACAGGTTACACCCTAAATGATCTGATTAACAGTGCCCCCATTCAGCAGGAAGCAGTTTGGAGAGAAAAAACTACGCCCATGTTCCCAAATATTGTTTATAAATGTTCTTTTACATTTAAAGGGGGATATGATATAGATATGAATAATTTGCATTGGTATGGATTTTAAGGTCAATTTTGTTATATGTATATGTATTTTTGAACTTGATTAAGGTATTGTGATTATGTAGTTCACTTAAAATGTAATGTATAATTAGGAAATATAGGTTGTTAATGGATAATCATTGCTAATAGTTAAGCTTGTAGTCATGTTAGTTAGATTTTCTAGATATATAGAGATATATTTCAATTAGATAGGCATTCTTCATATCTTTCAAAGACTGCAGAATATGGCATTTAAAATATTTTAATAACTTAGGACTTTTCATGACAAGGAGACACGTCTGCTCCTGGCAGCACCAGCTACTTCAAGAGGAAGATGGGCATCGAAGAGGATCCTTATGGAGTTGGATAGTCATTTGGGCAAGAAACTGCTCTTGCCTGGACTGTTGCATAAACTGGACACAGAGAACCCTCAGAGAGAGGACTGCTGAACTTGCCTAAAGGTGAGATGGTCTTTCGGGGTTCCTGATTCATGAAAGAGTCTACAAGACATTCTACAGAACACAGCAGAAAGTGACTGAACTGTCTTTAAAATTTCCTGCTTCATGGAAATGTATCTGGATACCATGGGCCTGTAGGCCGAAGATGGATGCCCCAACGGTACAGAGGAACTTTGGGTGACTGTCCAGGCAGCGAGATGTCTCTGTCATTTCTAGAGTTTTCTTATTTCTTGTTTACTTAGATAATATTATATCCTTCTGGAGTCTTTGATGGAGTTGAAGAATAAATAGTTATAGTTTTCCTTAGTTATGATAAGAGATAAAATAGATATAAATATTGTAACTGTAATTCTTACTTGATAACTGTTTTGTTATATGTAATTTTACTATGTTAAAGTTAAAGCCTTTCTTTTTTGTTTAAACAGAAAAAGGGGAAATGATGTGGGAATGATTTCTTATTAATAAAGAAACTGCCTTGGCCCATTTTATTGGATAGAAAATTAGGTAGGCGGAGTATACAGAAGAGAATTCTGGGAGAAAGAAGGTTAGAGGAAGAGTCGCCATGATGCTCCCACTCCAGACAGACGCAGGTTAAGATCCTCTCTGGTAAGCCAGCTCATGGGCTACACAGAATATTAGAAATGGGTTAGAACAATATGTAAGAGCTAGCCAATAAGAAACTGGACCTAGCCGGGCCAGGCAGTGTTTGAAAGAATACAGTTTCCGTGTAATTATTTCTGGGCATAAGCTAGCCATGCGGGCGGCCGGGTGCCGGGGACGCAGCCCTGACGCCGCTCCTATTTCAACAAGCTTACTCACACTAATAATAATAATAGTGAGTAACAGAGTGAATACTTGTGAACTATTTATAGACAATTTATATTTGTTTAGATTCTTGTATATTGATACAAATTCAAATTATATTTGTTATATTGAATATGCTCCTATTTATGTTTACAATATTTGTACACCTATAAAAAGTTATTTTGTCAGATTGTATGCATGCATGTTTATACCTCTGTTTTAGACATTGTGTATATTAACATAATTTTAGGATGTATTTATCATATTGCACCATAAACTTCTACCTCTGATCAAGATACTTATACTTTGTTTACATTTTGAGGTTGGTGTCCTCATTTGCTGCACAGTTGTTTAAAGATTGTCTAACATTCTGATATGAAGTCTTAGTCTTTAAATTATACAGGTATTAAGTATTATAGGTCAATAGTCATCCATGTTTGTCCAACTTATATTAGACTAACCAGGTTCTTTATATGTATAAATATTATATTATGGATATATAGGTAATCTTCAACTACTTTAAAGAACAGTAAAATATGATATTTAAATAACTGTTTCTGCTGATGTGAGACAAGATTGCTCCTGGCAGCACCAATCTATTTCCGAGAGAATGTTGAGCACCAAAAACACCCACTTGAAGCTTGTTTTCTTCTTGGCAAAACTAGCCTTTGGGCAAGGAACTGCCCATGCCTTGACCACTGACAAAATGCAGGGTGTATGGACTAGACAAGCAAGATACAAAACAAACAAACAAACAAAAAAGACTACTGAGCCTTGCCAAGACAGGGTAAGATAATTTTCAAAATTTTCCTGCCTCTGAAAATGGTCTGTCAGTTACTCTAGGCCTTAACCAAAGTTGGTTACTCCAACATTGCAAATGAGACTTTGTGTGATTGCCTAAGAGACCAATTGTCTCTGTCATCTACTGCACATTTTGAAAGTTGTTTGATTGCATTTCCTGCCTACTCAAGTAATATTATTTCCCTTCCCAGGTCTTCAATGGCATTGGAGATTAGACAGTCGTAGTTACTTTCCTCTTATGACTTATCCAAATCATTTCTAATACAAGACTTAGACTCCTTGGTATAGAATAATTATTTAAACATTTAGCATGTGTTTCTTGCTTAATATTGTTTGTGCTAATTGTAATTCTAGTTGTCATACCTGATATTTGTTCTTATTGTATATAGGTTTGCATTGGGTTTGGAACTCTCTTATTTAGACAAGAGGGACAGGTGATGGGGAACCTCCTTCAGCCAATGGCCTTTGAATTGTTGGACCAGGTTGGGCATGGCCTTGGGTACCAAAAAGGTGCAGGTCCACTACTCTCTCTCTACCCACTCACCACACCTGGATGTTGGATTCTGTTCCTATTCCCCATTGTGATCTATGAGTTCCCCTTTACTAAGGAACCTCTTATTATACTCTATTTAGAGCTAGTGTGGATTCCTTTATTCATGTTCCTCCCCCCACCCTCTGATGCACTCTCCATCTCTGTATGAATATTACTTCTTCAGGGAAGTCCTTCTTGACTACAGTGTTAAAATCAGTTTCATATCACTCTCCACCCACTTCCTTGCTTTAGATTTTTATCAGCATACTTACTATTTTCTGATAATAGATTAGACATTTATTGCATATTTTCTATTGTCTCTGGAAAAAATTCTGAGACCATGTTTTTCCCTTTTGTACGTATCCCTATTCTTGAGAAAAGTGTCTAGGATATGGCAGGAACTAAATATGCCATTGAGTTGTTGTATAGAGTGCTTATTTGAGTAGTAAAATGTAGTTTTATTTAAACAGAAGACTCTCAAATAACCAAAATACACTTCAAAAAATGTTCAACATTCTTAGTCATCAGGGAAATGCAAATCAAAAGGACTCTGAGATATAATTTTACCCCTGTCAGAATGACTAAGATAAAAAACACTGATGACAGCTTATGCTGGAGAGGATGTGTAGTAAGGGGAACACTCCTCCACTGCTCGTGGGAGTGCAAACTTGTACAGCCACTTTGGAAATCAATATTGCAGTTTCTTAGAAAATTGGGAATTGATATACCTCAAGACCCAGCTATACCAACTTAGGCATATACCCAAAGGATGCTCAATCATAACACAAGGATACGTAGTTGCTCAACTATGTTCATAGCAGCATTATTTGTAATAACCAGAACCTGGGAGCAAGCTAGAAGCCCCTCAACTGAAGAATGGATAAGAAGAATGTGGTACATTTACATATTGGTATATTACTTAGCTGTAAAATATAATGACCTCATGAAATTTGCAGGCAAATGGATGGAACTAGAAGAAAATCATTCTGAGTGAAGTGACCCAGACCCAGAAAGACAAACATGGTATGTATTTACTCATAAGTAGATATTGTGAGTAAAGTATAGGATAAGCAACCTATGATCCACAGCCCCAGAGAGTCTAGATAACATGGAGGGCCCAAAGAAGGATGCATGTATTTCCCTGGGAAGGGGAGATAGAAGAGATCTCTGGGTAAAGCAGGGTGTAGATTTGGGGGTGAAAGTGGGAACTTGAGGGAGCAGGTTAGGCAGGCTAGGCAGACTGGGCTGTTTGCGGGAGGTAGTTGGGGAGAGTAATGAAAGAGACATCTTGATGAGGGGGGCATTTCCATGGTTAGGAGAAACCTGGTGCCAGGGAAACTTCCAGGAATCCACACTGATGATCCCAGATAAGACCCCTAGCAACAGTGGAAAGGGTGCCTGAAGTGGCCATCTTGGCCATCTACTGCAATCAGATTGGTGACTCCCCTAGTGGTCATCAGAAAGACTTTATCCAGTAACGGTTGGAAGCAGATGCAGAGATCCACAGCCAAGCACTGGGCCAAGCTCCAAGAGTCCAGCTGAAGAAAGGGGGAAGAGATTGAGTCAGGGAGGTCAAGGTCATGAAGGGAAAACCCACAGAGTCAGGTAACCTGAGGTCATGAGAGCTCATGGACTCTGGAACAACAGTTAGAAAGCCTGCTTGGGACCAACCTAGGCCCTTTGCAGATGTGTGACAGTCTTGTAGCTTGGTCTGTTTGTAAGGGTTCTAGCAGTGAAATCAGGACCTGTCCCTGGTGTTTAGCTGGCTTTTGGGACCCTGTTCCCCATGCTGAATTAGCTCACCTAGCCTTGATGCAGGCATGAAGCTTGGTTCTGCCTCAGCTTGGGCATGTCATGCTTTGTGCTAGCCCATGGGAGGCCTGCTCCTTTCTGAATGGAGACAGAGGAGGAGTGGATGGGGAAGGGGTAGATGCGAGGCAACAGAGAAGGAGAGACAGGACTGTAGCCAATATGTAAAATAAATAAAAAGTCAAATGTCAATAAAATAAAATAACAAATTTTAAAAAAAATTAAAAAGAAAAAAGAAACATGTCATTTTCTAAAATGTAAATAAAATCAAAACCCTCAATATAGTAATCTGCTTTGATTGTGATTCCATAGCCGTGTGTGTGCTGATCCAGTAAGAAATCAGGACTTGTCACCATGGGCACCAGCAGAGGAGGGCTCCTAGGGTGACTAGGGTTCTGAAGTCAGAGGATTTAGCAAGCAGGATCTACTACAATGGCCACCTGCTCTTGGAAAAGTGACCATGGCATCTCAGAGTCTCAGTTTTCCTATCCATGAATGTGTGACTGAAATTGCAGTACCAGTCTTGATGGGTCAGAACTGATGAGAAAAACAATAATGACATGTCAAAGGGCTACCCAGGAACTGGTTCTATTTCTTCGTTTTTCTTATATCCAGTAGTGATAATTCATATGTACATGATCTTAAAAGCAGGAGAGAGACTGTAATCCATATTTTCTTCCTCTCAATACTTCTTGAAGTTGTCCATTGTCTAAGCTGAATATTCAGGGTAGAAAATGCATCCTTTCACGAACTCTACACGGCCTCATTCAAGGTTCCAAGAGAGCTCTCTAAACAGGAATGGAGATCTGAAGTATGACTACATTCCACATACCCACACACTTCAAAGCAATCCTGTTTTGTATGATAATAAGATGAAATCTTCAGTCAGCTGATACAAGATATAGTCCAGGGCTTTATTATATGGGAAAACTTAGCCTTTCCCATTAAAGCGAGGGTGCACATCCTTATCCTGGGCCTGTCCTCAGAAGAAGTCCACATACAAATGTTCCACCTATTAGCGCCGGCTTCCGGTGTGGGTGAAGTCACTTGTAGAGAATTTGAAACACTGGCCATTAAATCATGCCTAGTACTTCAGTCTTCACTGCTACAGTTCTAGGCACTGTGGAATAGGAATGAACCCTACCACAGTGCCCTGTCTGACCTTCTCCTAGAGAGTCAATTTAAGCTGTTTCATTTCTGGGTACTTGTTATACAATATTAATACCTGGAGGAAACTGAAGGAAGGGAATCTTCAGCAGATAAAGGATAAAATAAATTCCTTACACTGCAGCCTCCTTGCTCAGAAATTGTTTAGAAAAGGTTAACGCTGAGCAAAGTAGGAAAAAGAGTGTCCGATCCTCCTTTGATACACAGTTCTAAGCTGTGATCTCTCACCAAGAACTTGCCTATGTACTCAAGAGGAAAAGATTCAGGACTAAGTCGTTAGGTGAGAGGGAGCTGTCAAAAGAAATCAAGTGTTTGAAAATAGGATCCAAGATAGGGAGTTGAAGATTTCCAAGCTTCAGTCAAGATAAAATATTTAATTAGCCTGTAAGCTGACCCCAAGAACATCTGGAGCTTCCAGAAGGCAAGAAATTTTCTTGTCACTTGTATGTCTGGCAGACAGTAGAGGCCCGTGTTGGCAAAGAAGCAGAAATGGGAAGGGAGGTTATCAGCATGGCCTCTCTGCGATTCCAAGCTTACTGATTAGAGAACGCAGAGCAGCAGAATGAACTCTGTCCACGCCTATTCATCTTCTTCAGAACGCACAAAGTGAAGGGGATAGGGAGAGCCAGATAATTCCCCACGAGGGAGCCAAAACACATCAATCAGGTGGTTATTCAGGCATGTGGCTGAAACTTATGAAACTGTTAAATCTTATAGCAAGGTCTCTTACTTCATAGAGACAATAGGACCAAGAATTCTTGGGCTGGACAACAACCCAAAACATTGCCTTGGGCATTACACACATCTAGATGTAAGCATTACAAGATAAGTATTTTCATATTTCTATACAGATATGGAAGCACACACGCACACATGCATACATACCCAGTTGCTGTGGGACAATGGTCTGTACCCTGTCACTTGTATTTTAAATAAATGCTGATTGCCCAGTAGCCAGGCAGGAAGTAGAGGCAGGGTGACCAGGCAGGAAATAGAGGTGGGACAATGAGAATTCTGGGAAGAGAGAAGTTTCAGTCTGCAGTCATCATCCAGACACAGAGCAAGCAAGATGTGACTGTCTTGCCAAAAAAGGTAACAAGCCACGTGGCTAACACAGACAAGAGTTATAGGCTAATATATAAATTATAAGAGTTAGTAAGAAGCTTGAGCTAAGAAGCCAATCAGTTTATAATTAATATAGGCCTTTGTGTATTTCTTTGGGACTGAACGGCTGAGGGACTGGATGGTACAGAAACCTCAGTCAACACCCAGTGCCAACTGAAATGTAGTATTAGTTTTCAAGAGGTATCAGTCTTCATGAATTATCTCCATTAAACAAAATAGTATCTGAAATCTGCCAAGTGCTCAGTGTGCATCAAGTACTATGTTAAGCAATTCTTAAGCATTATAACTTTCTCCTGGACAGCAACCTTACTGTTTCTATCATTGTGTGGATGATAAAAATGCAGGCCCAGGGAAAATGGTGAGTTTGTATAAGCTCATATGGAAACCTGAAGCGATCTGATTCTAGACTCTGTATCTTCAGTCACTTCATTATCTTGCCAGCCCAGTTTTCACAACTACTTAGAGATAAGGTCACATAAGCAGCTCACAGATGATGGGGACTTTTCCAAGGTTACACAGTGTATCTGTGGCAGACTTCTGCTTCATTTTATACTACCCTCAGATCAAGCAAGGTTTCTAGAATTCTCTGAATTGTCCAGAAAGATAATTCAGATTAGGCTGAAGTCTGATGGTCTGTGCATAAATAGTTGAATTGTGAGGTAGATCAGCTTTGAGTTTGGGTTTTTTTCCTCTAGTGTTCTTTCTGGAGTTCTCCAATGTTATTTTAGAAATAAAACTGTATCTCTTCCCTTTAAACCAAAATTTTATATATTATGCTTAATAGCTTAATATATTTTAGCAATATAATACAGAATTTCTGTCAATTAACTATAATATCTTAATGGGCACACAATCTGAGAGTCAGTGGCTTTAAATGTTGTGGAAATCTAAGCATTTGTGTTAAGTGAACTGATCTTTGATAAGGGGCCAACCATTCACAATGGAGAAATAATAGCCCTGTCAATAAATACTGTTGGAAAAACTGGACATCTACCGCAGGAGAATGAAATTGAATCCTTAGTTAACATCTAAGAAAAAAAATCAACTCATAATGGATATAGACCTCAAACTCTAAGTTTCTAGTATAAACTTAAGGGGAAATTTTAGAAACCTAGAAGAAATTTGGGAGGATTTTTTGGTACTAACCTGGGCAAGGATTTGCTTTGGCTTTCACACCAGTCATATAAGCAACCAAAGCAAAAGGAGATGAGTCATGTTGTTCAAACTAAAACATTTTTATACAGGAGAGGAAACAGTCAGAAGAGTGGAAAGACTACTGATAGAATGGGGGAAAATGTGTTAATGTCACTTACCAGGCAAGGAATTAATTTCTAAGGTCATTGGGGATTCCTAAACTTAGCAGCTAAACAAAATAATAACAACAGAAAATGAATAACCTGATTTTAAAAATAAACAATGTACATGAAATTGACAGGTAGAGGTAAGAACCAGTGGCTGGCTGGTTTGTTTTCTGAACTTCAGGTTGAACCCCAATTTCTGTCTCTGAATTTATCTCTACCTCTTTCTGAAACAGCAATCCTGCCTCCAGGAATCTCAGAATGAGAGTGTCTGAGAGATGTCTCCTCCCATTTTATACTCTTCTCTAGGGCTGGGATTAAAGGCGTGTGCCATTGGGATTAAAGGCCTGCACTACCCTGTTTCTATGGCAAACTAGTGTAGCTACTGGGACTAAAGGTATGTGTTACCACTGTCTGATCTAGTGTAGCTACTGGACTAAAGGTATGTGTTACCACTGCCTGATTTGTAAGGCTCTACAGTGGGTCTGTTTTACTCTCTGATCTTCAGGTAAGCTTTATTTATTAAAATATAAATGAAATACCACTATATTTCCCCTTTTTGCCTAAAATAAAAATAAGGCTATAACTAATTTAAGAAAACTCTTGTGTGAGGGTCAAATGTCGTCAAAGACATAGAAAAGGACAATATTATGCTTATTGCTAGGGGACACAGAGAATATATGGTGAATTTCTGTTTAAATTATATAAAGTAGCAGGTGTATTAAGTAAATTTAGTTCTAGAGGTGAGTACTAGCACATAGTGCCTGTGGTTAGTTACAATATTTATAAAATTTTGTTTAAAAATGAATCTCATATTGTGTTTACCATCATAAACAACAAACAAAACCAAAGCAGCATATGGAGCATAAGGTAATAGATACATTTATTAGCTAGATTAAGGGGATATTAGCAAGCATGCCTAATCTTATCAAAGTATATACATTGATTATATGCAGTTTTTATATAATAGTTAGACCTTAATAAAGTTGACAATAAAAATTAAGTATGACTTATTTACATTGTATATATTAAAATATATGTTAGGAAATGTTCTATATGTTAGTTGGGATAATGTTTTCATGAGTGCACATCTTGTCAAAATTAATCCAGGAAAACAACTGAAACAGTAAGTATTTTATATGAAAATTATCTCATTAAAGTTGATTTTAAACAATTAGGTCTCAAAACTACGTGTTGGAGGAGAGAGCTGTTTGTTTGTCCCCAGCTGTTTAGCCTTAAAATAATCACACAGAAACTGTATTAATTAAATCACTGCTTGGCCCATTAGCTCTAGCATCTTATTGGCTAACTCTTACATTAATTCAACCCTTTTCTATTAATCTCTATATCACCACATGGCTGTGGCTTACAGGATAAAGTTCCCAGTGACTGTCTCAGGCAGCAGCTCCATGGCTTCTCTCTGACTCCCCCTTTCTTTCTCCCAGCATTCAGTTTAGTTTTCCCCACCTAGCTAAGTTCTGCCCTGCAATAGGTCCAAAGCAGTTTCTTTATTCATTAATGGTAATTACAGCATACAGAGGGAAATCCCACATCAACTACTCTTTTGGGATCTGTCAACGTAGCTCTGTTCATGAAACAGCCATGGCTCATAATCATTCTAAGTATGAAAGAGCCATGATCCACAGAGTTTATTTCTACGCACACTAAAGAGATCACTAAAAATATCATGTCCCATCACCCACTCTCTGGGACATATGAGGACTCCTATGCCCCCTTCTGTGTTGCTGACAGGGAAACTGCAGCACATCGGGATCAAAGCCTACATCTGGATAGGTGAAAGTAGGGAAGGAGAAAAGAAAATGAAAAATAGTGGAGCTGAGAAAGGTTAGAAAGACAGGAAATGTTACAATGTGAGAAAGTAAATGAGCCCTTCCCCCAGGAGTCTGGTTGAGACCCTCACCATCTGAGAATCAGGAATTCTAGCCCAACTATCACAGACTATAAAAGTTGCCAAGACAGACAATATTTCTCTCATATATAGACATTTTATGTTAAAATAGCTATGAACTAGGCTTAGGGCTTAATGTATATGAACTCACTCCTCTCCCAGATATTCTCTGGCATGTTCACAAACAAGACTATTACAGTGATGATATACTACCATCCTGCATCTCTGTGCCCTAGAGTTTGACCTTCTCCACTGTAGTCCTACCAGGTGCCCATCAGAAACCAACCTGTGCTCTCATTTAGGTCTTTTGACTATGCTTTGATGGCAGTAACTTCAAAAGTCACCAAAATGGTATCCATGGCTACTATAAAGATAATGAATATATGTGAAATTGATAGGGTTCTTCTTTGAGAAGCTCACATCCATTCACTTGGGTTTATCTTATTCCTCTCCCAGAACTTCTTTTCTCTTAACCCTTCTGTGTATACCTTTTAATAAACTCCCAACTGTGTGTTACAGTGGCTCATCCTGAATTCTTTTTTGACTGAAGCCAAGTATCTTGGGTTTGCTTTGGTAGAAGTCTCTGAAAAAGAACTCCCCAGGCTGTGTCAGAGGACAGTGTGCAGATATACCTACATTCCTGCTTAATCTGAAAGAGCAGCAAAATACTGGTCAATTTTTAGTATCACCCTGCTGTACCCACTATACATTCAAAAATAAGAACAAATCAAAATTAAGAACTATTTGAACTCTTTCTAAAGGTCTGTCTGAGTCTCCAGTCCTCTGTCTCCAAGCCAGTGAGTGTAGACAGAAGTTTCTGTCCTACACAGTCCCAAAGCTGTTCAATTCCAAAGAAATACACAGAGGCTTATATTAATTATAAACTGTTTGGCCTAATAGCTCAGGCTTATTATTAACTAGCTCTTACAACTAAAATCAACCCATAGTTCCTATCTATGTGTAGCCACATGACTGGGTACCTTTTCTCAGTGAGTCATTCTCATCTTGCTTCCTCTGCATCTGGCTCTGCCTTTCCACTTCCTAGAATTCTCTTAGGCAGGTCATCCCACCTATATTTTCTACCTGACTACTGGCCAATCGGCATTTTATTAAACCAATATGAGTAATAAATCTTTACATCATACAAGAGCATTGTTCCACATCAGAGTAAGTGCTGCTGGACAAGTACACATTTAGGGACTTGCATCTTGCTTTCCTCATGGTATTCAATACACATTGTGCTTAATTTTAATGTCTCTGATGCCTTCTCACTGGGCTTGTATGAGAAGCAAATTACATAATGTAAGCAGAGATTGTGAATATAAAGGGCTATCTGCATATGATATCATCATTAATAACAACCTTATGTCAGAGTTCACTAATGATGTGTTAAATATAATAATGCTAATTATTTCTAACTGTTACTCCCAGCTAATGTCAAAGCCCAGGATTCACTGAAACATATTTACATATGGAATTGACCCAAGGGTGATGAGTCCTGAGTTTCTTAGCCTCTCCTATGAGCCCAATAATCATATCTTCAAATTAAGTATAATTTTCAAAGTCTGCAATGCAATTTGGGTTTCCCCATGATAACAAGTTCTTGCCCTTCATAGAATCTGGGCCCAAAGCCACACAATCATCAGCTTGGCCCTGTTTCATGGAAAACATCCAATGCTGCCTAGAAGGAGCGCCTATGTTCTGATGAACAGAGGGAAAACCTTCGGGTCATGAGTATCTGCCTTTCGGCTCTCTGGGAAGGTTTCATTTATCACACCTGGTTAAAATGTCTAGTTCCAGGAGGTAATGAATGCATAGGCACTTATAAGAGACAAGAAGGAATTATTCCCACACCTCATCAGAAGCTGAGAAAATATACATTTTCATTAACTATATATGTTCATCTTGGTGTGGCTAATGGAGAGTACAGAAGATGTTCTAATAATGGGTATGAACCAAAATTAAAGACATGAAGCATGGTCTGAAACTTATCATTTGGAAAGTACCTTCAAGTTGCAAATTTTCTAGTACTTCAGTAAAGTCATGTCAGTAAAGTACATTGCACTATAAAGACTTATTTAAAGTTTGAACATGCTTGTATACGTGGACACACACACATATATATATACACACTTCTCCAGAAAAAAAAAACCAGCATTGCTTCTGAATTCTTAATTCTTAGACATATACTCCAAACATTGCTAATCTGCCAAAAGCAGCCATGCATGGTACATTTCAGAAAAATTGATTCTCAATATTTCAAAGACACCTTAGCACTTTGTCATTGGCCATCAGTACAATCAACAGCACAGAAGGTCAGAGTGTAGGTCCGTTTCATATTAAACACCAGGCTCTTATAATCCCCTTTAGGGGTCGAATGGTCTCGTCCCTTGTTAATAGGGCAAAAAAAAAAAACATTAAATGTGCACCCTTTATGTGGAAGGTTAAACTGAAAGTAGTTCTATCTGCTATAGCAGTAACGGGAGTTGTTAACACAGTACCACAGGTCCCTTTCTCTGATGGAATTCCATTTTAAAATAAAATGGTGTCTTGAGAGCTGGCTCTGTGGTTAAGAGTTCTGGCTGCTCTTCTAGAATATCCAGATTTGACTCCCAGCATGCATATGGCAGCTCACAACTCTCTGTTACTCCCATTCTAGATGGAATTCTCTTTTCTCTTTTGGCCTCCTTGGGTACCACACATATTTGGTTCACAGAAGACATGCTGGCAAAACACCCATACATAAACATTAGGGAAAACTCCACAGTAATCAGAAGCAGTAAAAAAAATTATGTCAAATTTCAATTCTATCACTTATGCCCCACTTCAGGCTGCTCTCCTCCCCACCAGGAATGTCCGAAATCCCATGTTAGCTTGTAACAATTACAATGAATGTAAATGTTTCTTTAAAAATTTAACTCTTACTTATGCTAGCAATCGTCTACGTGCTCAGTTGCCACTCACTGCACAGAGCAGGTCTACAACACGCCATTCTTTGCAGAGAATTCTGCCAGGCATGCCAGCGGGCAAGTATGACCTTCAGCCCACAGGCCGAATGCATTCCCAATAGTGAAGGGTGTGGCCCCACATGTTTGTAGACCATAGCATCATGTTGAAATGTCAAAAGTTTGAACACTCACGAGAAAGCCCCTCTTTTGTCAAACCCTAATGTTCTCACGAAAGGTAAGCATATTTTATTTTTCTGAGTCTCACCCAAAAACTCCTCAACAATCTCTTCATTATTTAACATCTCAGATTCCCCATGACGAAAATACTGAGAAATTTAAACAGTGTTAAGCCTTGGCTTGAAGCCCTTTTCCCAATTCTATGATTCTGTACATATGAATTTCTCTGACCACCAAGGTTCTCTCCAGGAGATGGCCACAGAAAAGTACACCCTTCCGTATATCTTCCAACTGAGTTCAGCTCATGCTTGCTGGCCTCCATTACACATGTCACTCTCTCCTCTAGCATAGATGTGAGGATGCAGAAGTCACTTTTGGAACTTGCATCAGAAAGTAGGTGGTGTCACTAAATAACTGCTCACCACTTGGGAGCTGTAAATGATTCTCCAAGTGGGTGGTTGGAAGGTCTATGTGTGGTCTACTTGCCTCTTTCGTCTAAAATGCATTTTATGTTCTCTTCTTTCAAACTTTGCTAGCAGACTTCCAGCAAAGTTTGTCCAATAGAAGGAACTGGTGGGAGATGGGAGAGCAACAAAAAGGGAAATGACAACTTATCCCCACTGACTTTAAGACAGCTTCTCCAGCCCTATGTGCTTCACCACTGTCTCTCCAGTTTCCAGCAGGTAGGTCCTTCCTTCATCCCCATCTCCATGGATACAGCTTCTCCTTGATGATGTGCCTGCTTGGTTTTTTTTTATTTTAATATTAAACTCTTCCTTTTGTTCCTCTTGTCCAGGGGTAAACTGGTACATTTTTACTAACCAAGTCTCTGTTTTGTTGATGCAATGAATACACACTGGCCCAAATGGTTTCTGAGTATTTTGACAACTTCACAAGTTTGTCCTAACATGGCACTTTTACAGTCCTAAGCAAAGTACCGATTTCTTGGTCCTTATCTCAGAGTTACTTCTCATCCTTTCTTTAGTTTTAACTTCTTCATCAATGGTCATTCAAAGTGAATTCTGGCAGCTGCTTGGCATGGGATCTGTTTTCCTCGTTATCCCAATGAGAGGGAAGTCATTCCTAGTACTGTAAACCCAGTCAACTACCTGTGGCCAGAGAGGTCATGTGCTCTAGAGAAGCACCAACTACTGCCACTTTCTTAAATTAACGTGATTTGTGACTGTGCTTAGTTTTTCCTTATACCTTATACTTTTGTAGCTTTCATCCCTAATCAAAGAATCCTCTTTTCTGCAACAGGTGGAGACTATTACAGAAGTCCACAACTGGCAGAAGGGCAGAGAATAAGGAACTGGAGAGTACCCAGCCCTAACAGATACTTCTACAGCACAATCCATACACCTGTGCCTCACATAAAATAATGGAGGAGGGAAAAGAAGGAGTGTAAGAGCCAGCGGACCAGGATGCCTAGGGCTAGATAGTGTCCCTGAGACACGACAGGTAAAATGCTCTCCAACATATGGTTGTCTGACTAGACTGGCGTAATAATAATACCAGTTGACACGTCAACTAGAGAACAGAAATCCCACACAGTCCTATCACTAGATGAAGAGATACAGGTGGTCAATGGCTGCTAAGAATGGATGAATCAGTTTCTGGCAGAAACAAACTTGGTCATAGGTTGTCCAATGCCAAGTGGCCAGTTCTGGACACATGTACATATGAGCAATTCTATATGTACTCGGTAGGTCATATACACACACACACACATATGCATGCATGCACATGCACACACACACACACACTATATGCAACAATAGTAAAGAAGAGGCTATGAATTGGGGAGGGAGGGGAAGACATGGGAGGAGCCGGAGTGATGTAAACGCGGTGCCCATGTGTGAAGTTCTCGAAAACTCAAACAAAATAAACCATCCTATCCTCCATCCCACCAGTTCTATTTTGGTAGCATCTCTTCTAGGAAGCCATCCAAAAATAAGTAAAAAAATTTTGTGCACAAAGATGTTCAGCCTGGCATTACTTAAAGGATGGCATTTCAAAAGGCAGTTAAGAAATGGGACAGCAGTTTAAGTGAATCTATTCGGTAGGATATTATGCAACTTGAAAATTACATTGATCAAAGTTGTTATGATATGGAAAAGGCATATACTTCTCAGCAGTATAATCAGAAAAGAACATTTTTACATGCCTACGAATCATGTCAAAATAGAGCCTGTGAGTTGGCCCAGGGGGTGAAGGCGCCTGTCACCAAGCAGGACAACTTGACTTCTATAAATGAGAACCCAAGTAGAACAAGGCAAGAGTGAATTTCTGCAAGTTGTCCTCCGACCTTCCCTTGTGTGTGGCAGGAATGTGCTCTCGTTCAGCACAAACTAAATAAGAAAATATTAAAAATGAAAATTTTCAAAAGGTTTAACATATGTGTGTCAGAAGAGAAAAATAGAAAAGCTATATATACAAGAGTTGACAGTAGTTAAAGCATAAAAGGTGTTTTAGAAGCCAATTTATTCTCTGCTAATTTTCAAAACGTGTCTTTCCCCTACTGTACTCATTCCATTTAATTTTGTTTACTTAAGTTTTTTTTTTAAGGCTCACTAACAAGATCTATAAGATCTTCGCTTAGGAGAAAAATATGCCCCGATACATAAAACCCCAGTGAATGAAGGTTTTGCTGTTACAATGTAAGAGTTAAGATTCCCATCCGCCTGTCATCCTTTTCCATGCATGGTTCCTCTCACCTGAATACCATCTGCTCATGAACAGCTGTCAAAACAGCCTTTCAGTGAAGTGGTTGCTAGCATAGGCTTACAGGAGTAAATACATTGCTTCTCCAAGCATATGGTGCTCCTTCCTACCATGTAGGGGATGACTGTCCACTGGAGACACTCCGACCTGTTCCTAAGCAGATAAAAGGAGGGAAGGCTGCAGGGATGATCCTAAAAGACTGCAAACGGGTTGGTTGATTTGGGGTTGACCAAGAGACACGATGTTGGGCAGGGATTTCCTGCAATGATTAACTGAAAGAGAAAGTCCCTTCTGCAGGATGTGTACCATCCTTTAAAAGCAGCCCAGGTAAGAAAGAGATCCAAGGAGAAACAGGGCTGTTTTTGTTCAGCTGCTGACCTTTCTCCTAAGACCACTGTGTGTGTCTGTGTTCTGTTGCTGTGGCTGTCATCATCTCCTGACACTGGAACCCAGATTCATTGGGTTCAGTGAGGACAGAGGGCGAGTGACTCTCCAAGATCAGGCTCTCAGTGTCAGAGTGGGACTGACAAAATTGAGGCTGCAAAGAGCTACCGGATTCTCAATCTTTCTCCAATGTGAAGACAGCCATTGTTGGATGACCCAGATTATATCGTGTAAGCCAATCTACAATCTCTTTTTCGTACATATTCATCCTGTTGCTTTCTGTTCCTGTAGTGAACCCTGACTCATACAGCATATTTTTGCTCATGTGTAAAATTTACACTTGAACATGCACACACACACACACACACACACACACACACACTCCACTCAGAGCTATTAGGGGGAGAAAAGGAACCACAAGAATTGTGACAGAGGAAATGGAGAGAACCTTGTTGGGCACTAATAAGGGAAAGCTACAATAGTATATAATGTGATGGTTTAATAAAGAGCAGCCTCCTGGACCCTTATCTTTAAATGCTTGGTCATTAAGGGGTGGTGCTACTTGACAGCAATTAGGAAGGGAGGCCTTGTTAGAGTAGGTGTGGTTTTGTTGGAGGAAGTGTGTTACTGGGAGTGGACATTGGGATTTCAAATGCTCAAGCGAGGCCCATTGTCTCTCTCTTCCTGCTGCCTACCAATGTAGATGTAGAATTCTCAGCTACCTCTCCAGTTCCAAGTCTGCCTGGGTGCCAACATGCTTCTCACCATGATGATAATGGACTAAACCTCCAATTGTAAGCAAGCCCCCACTTAAATGATTTCCTTTATAAGAGTTGCCACAGTCCTAGCATCATTTCACAGCAGAAAACACTGTCTAAGACACACACACACACACATGCACACACGCACACACATGCACACACACACACACACACACTTTTAGTTTGATCATTTACTGGAAAAATAATAAGACTGTAAAGAAAAATCCTTATTTAAAACAGGTGTCTAGATGCAATATTTTGATTTATAAATAAGCAATACTAGCAAAAAAAATACTCCATCTGTAGAACTCAACCTTTAGTATTTCCAAATATTCTACCAAAAACTATACCAGTTTCTTCAGTAAGTTTGAAACAGCAATAAAACCTTTGGGCTGTGGAGCTGCCTGGTTTTAAATACTGTCTTTTGCTTGTACAAGCAGAACAATATTAGACAAAGTCATAGTCTTTCTGTTCATTTTGTTTTGTTTTGTTTTGTTTTTTTTCATTCAGAACCTGGAATTACTACATCATGTCACTTACAGCCTTTGATAAGTCATTGATAAAATATAATTCACATTATTTTAAGTTTCACTCAAAACCACAAATCCCTGTATGGCAGTCATCTCTGCTCTGCATCAAGTACCTTCATGTCTACATGAACATCTATCATCATAGCATCGAGCTAAGCCAGTCCACGGTATGTGAAGAGTCCCACCGCTGTTCTTCCCTGGGCCGCTGACTGACTAGAGTCCAACGGGCAAACAAACCACAGAAAGATCAAATCCTTCCCCAGACAAATGAAACAAAATACCAAGTCATCTCTTGACAAATTGGAAATCACCTCTTGCAAAGACTAATTTATATCAAAACCTTTCCATTCTCACTGCTACCCAGTGAGCCACTAGGCTCTAGAGTTCTTCAGGGCTCAATTCCTTCCAACAACACTTAATGAACATGATACCCCACAGTTCCTTCCTTCTTCCTCCCACATCCACTATCCCAGTGAATCTCTTCACGACCAAATCTCCTCAGGACTTGCACACACACACACACACACACACACACACACAGAGAGAGAGAGAGAGAGAGAGAGAGAGAGAGAGAGAGAGAGAGAGAGAGAGAGAGAGAGACTTCACTTTCTCTAGTCCCCAACCAACTCAGATTAAGGTTCTATACCCAACATAGCACCCCAGTGCCATGGACTAGGAACGATTCCTCTGGGCCTTGAGGCTGGGTTCTTTCCCTGTGAGTTTGTTCCCACCTGGCTCTCAGAACCTGGTTCTGAGATCTACAGCACCCCTGAAAATTTGGGCCATTCCTTGCAGACCTGTGATGTGGATAGCTTCTTCAGAGACCCGACCTCTAGTCTTGGCTCATTATGACCAATATCCCTGGACCCCAGCTCCCGGGTACTCAGACTATGGGCCAGGGTCCAGAGATTTCACAGGACTGGCTTGCTCATGCCTTTCACCCTTGACTCCTCTCTCAACATAGAAAAACCTATGCCCTGTACCAACCCCATCAAAGAAGTTACTTCTTTCTCAACTTCCCAAATGTGCTCCCTCAGAAAAAGGAGCCTCCTTCCTATCACCTCCAGGAATATGCTTATTAATATTGATGGTTATATAATAATTAATGGATTCTGCCTTGGCTCTGTGGAGCCAGGTTTTGTAGCATCCATTGTGTTACTCCAGTCCAGCCTGGGTCCTGGATGCAGGTGTTTCTGACCTGTTAGCATTTTGTTGGGTATAGGACTGAGTGTGTTATAGTTATCGCTCAGTAATTATCGTAAACATCCTGAAAATTTCAGGCTCACAAATTGTCAAAATATCACAGTTTCAAAACAGCCATATTAAAACATCATGAGATAAACAGAAACATGATTCTATTTCAATTTTTTTTTCTGGAACTTTCTATCTTTTTGGAATAAACCAGCTCAAGTCAGGGAATGTTTTTGTTTTGTGTTGTGTTGTTTTTAAATTGAACAGATAATCCAGCCAGACTTCTGTCTGTCTCCGTGGGCAATCCTACCTCAAACCACTGCCCGTGAGACTGCATCTTGAGGATGACGCAGGGGTCCGGCTTGGACAGAGCATCTCTGTCAGAAATCCCTTTGCACGCCACACGCAGTTCGACTTTGGTCAGGCAGGGGCTGTTAAAGATTCCCAGCGTGTTGGCAGCTGACTCATAAATGTTGCTCATCTTCTTCATTCTGTGTTAGGGAAATAAAGAGAATAAAAAATGACATGCCAGTCACTGCAGTGTTTTTCAAAGGGGAAGTCCTCCCCTCCCCACCACAGACCGCCATTCGGGAAACCTGTTCAGCACCCACTTTCGAACACTGACAGTCTTCATTATGTCACTTTCCGACTGACTAGCCGCTTCAGCCCAGCAGGTACCAAACAGCCCTTCCCGCCATCACCAAAATAAAGCTTCCCGAGCAGATGCTGGCACACTTGGCTAACATCAACTTTTTCTGGTATGATTTGCAGATTTACACAGTGAAAATTAAGCCATGAAATAAAATTAATAAATTAGTGAAACAGACTGAAAAACGCAATTCAGATTTATAGTAAGTAAAAGGTTTGTGTGGATTTTTTTTTACTGGTCTTTCAGCTCATCAATTTTATCGTGTTGTATGTATTATTTTTTTATAATGTGTGTCTGTGAGCGCAGGTTCAGGTTCACCATGCAGCATGTACAGAAGTCAGAGGACAACACTGCGGAGGTGGTTCTCTCCTTCCACATGTAGAGAGGTTCCAGGAATAGAATTCAGGTTGGCAGGTTTGACAACAAGCTCCTTATCCACCGAACCAACTCACTGGCTCCTTTTACAAGTTTTTATAATTTTCTAAACTCTAACTCTCCTCCTAAGTAGTGGAGAAGAAAAGTCTGTTGTCTTATCTCTGGAAGGAATCCAAGTTTCTGACCTCTTAACTCTAGTTTGCTTTTCTAAAATGCTTCTGGCAAGACAGCACCCAAGGAAACCTCAGCATGGGCTTTTCTATCTCAAGTGTAGAAGTCCACTCTCCCCTCCGCTCCTAGGCTCCCAGTTACCATATCAGAACTCCAAATTAAAAAGGGAAAATGAGGAGACAAAATAAAATAAAGTAACCCACAAATCTATGATTCTGAACTCCTGGAAACACCAGACATGGGTCTGCACGACAGGGCCCAGCCCAGTTCAACTTGGTGTCTTTCACAGCAAAACTATGCATTGCTCCGGCAGGGGCTACCCATGCATTGCTCCAGCAGGGGCTACCCGTGCATTGCTCTGACAGGGGCTACCCACTCACTCCTTCTCTGAACACAGTAAGCCTGTGAAGATGCTCTTGGGATTAGAATCCTCCCAGCATGCTTTATGCTTCTAGCTTCAGTGGGGAAACCAGCAATGGTTTCCTAATCTTCATGTGGAGTTGGTGTCTTACAGTGAAATCACTCCTGTAAAGTGGGGGCAGTTCTTCCCTGTCTCCTTCCCTTCCACCACAAGTATTTAGCTTCTCCATATTATCGCCATACTAGTTCAAATAAGCACAACGTGCCACCTTGCGCAGGCTGATGGCCATACCTCAGCCCTGAACACACGTGTGTGCACACACAGACACCACTTGTACAGAGACATGAGCACACAAGTACACACCAGTAAAGTTTAAATGAGACGCAGGCATATGTGCATGTTCACCTCTTTACAATCGGTGGCTGAACTGAGTAGCCAAACTAGAGATTACAGAGTCAACAAAGCCTGAAATATTTACTATGTAGTCAGCAAATATGTGCCAACACCATTTTAAAATGTCAGGTTAAGGTGCATTGGTGATCGAGGAGACTTGCCAACCTATTTTTTTTTTTCAAAATTGTCGGGAAATTAGTTCAAGAATGAGAGCAACACTGTCTTCTACCCAGTGAATATTAATAGAGTTTGGGGTATTTGATTTTTACATATTAGAAAATTTAAGCTCAGAGAGGATTGGCTGCTTGCCCAGGTCGCATAATTATTCTAATGGCAGAGCTGGAGCTTCATGGCCACTTTCTCTCTCCCAGACCACAGCAAGCAAAATCTTCAGTCTAGAAACGTCCAGATCTACCAAGGTGCAATGGACATGACCAACATCCTCAACTTATGCCGGTCTTCATAGCCACACCGCCTTTCTGTTTCAAAATAATTGTTACTCAAATATAGGGAACAGTCGGGTTGCAAATCCATAGCTTAATAAATCACAGTTCCTGTATTTGTGTGAATTGTGAGCAATGTAAGAGACAAAGCATACCTGACATGAAGTCCAGGACAAGGGAGAGGAAGAGAGAGAGAATCGGCTGGAATGAGGGTGGTTTGTGGAGAGGCAGACTGGGGAGGATGCAGTAGACTTTGCTAGCTCTTACTAGGTCAGTGTCATCCTGAATGCCTGATTTTCCCAATGCACTCATCGATTCCTTTGAATCCATAATGTTCTTTCTGCCATCCTGGAGGCCACTCCTCTCCCAGGGCACCACGCTCACTGTCCTTCATAGGCTCACACCTGACCTTTCCCAGCTGCGCAGCTTCCGTCAGGAATAAGCAGTCTTTCCCTAGAGAGTTGAGCGACTTTTCTAATGCCAGTATTTTATTTAAGATTTACTTAGGTTTGTTTTATGGGCATGAGTCTTTTGCCTGCATGTATGTATCTCTGTGTGTGCCTGGTACTCATGGAGATCCAAAAAAGCTCTAGATCTCCTGGAACTAGAGTTAGGGACAGTTGTAAGCTGCCATGTAGGTGCTGGGAACCAAACTCAGGCTCTCTAAAAGAGCAACAAATGTTTATAAACTGAGCAGTCATGCTTTTAACTCCTCTAATGCCAGCCTTTCTGTTTGTTTGTTTGTAATATAATTTATTTAAATTTCATTTTACATTTCATCCCCAGTTCTCCCACCCACACCTCCACCTGTACCCTCTACCTACTCCTCCAAATGGGTAAGGGCTCCCATGGGAAGTCAACAAAGTCTGACACATTAAGTTGGGGCAAGACCTCAGTACTATTGATCTTAGTCATCCTGACAGGCATAAGATGCTATCTCAGAGTCATTTTATTTGCACTTCCCTGGTGATTAAGTATGTTGAACAATTTCTTAAATGTCTTTCAGCCATTTGAGATTCTTCTACTGAGAATTCTCTGTTTCGCTCTGTACCCCATTTTAAATTGGATTATTTTGTATTTTGATGTCTAATTTCTTGTGTTTTTCATAGATTTTGTAGATCAGCCCTCTGTCAGATGTGTGGTTGGTGAAGGTCTTTTCTCATTCTGTAGGCTGTCATTTTGTATGGCTAAAACAATCCTGTATAATAAAGGAAGTTCTGGAAGTATCACCAGCCCTGACTTCAAACTCTACTATAGAGCCTAACTGGATGCCAACACATAGCAGACTGCAAATTGATCCATATCTATACCATGCACAAAACTCAAGTCCAAATGGATCAAGGATCATCAGTTACATTGAACCTGATAGAAGAGAAAGTGGGAAGTAGCCTTGAATGTATTGGCACAGGAGACCACTTTCTAAATATAACCCCAGCAGCACAGACACCGAGAGCAACAATCGATAAAGGGGACCCCCTGAAACTGAAAAACTTCTGTAAGGAAAAGGATACAGTAAATAAAATAAAATTACAGTTTAATGCCAGTCTTAATGGTGATGTATACTGCAAGAGTCTCCATGAAAGAGAAAAGTAGTTCTAGGTTTAACTTCTTAAATCCTAGCTTTCCCACTCACTACAAAACATCTAATAGGACCCCCCCCAATCTGTCAGATAGTAGCACGTGTATGAAATAATGCATGTCAAGTGGTTTATGCAATGCTAGACACATCGTAAATGCTCTCAAACTGGTGGCTGTTATTCTCATTGTCTAGCCTCTTGCAAGATAAAATCATTCTAATGCCAGCTCAAAATCTCTTAAGATTTCTCCTTATTATTTTAAAAGCAAAGTTCAACTCACTCCTGTAAAGTCCTTCTGCATTTGAAGGCTGTGTAATCTGGGCATCCCTCCCTATAAACACTCACTGCCACTTCTCAAATCAGCAGTGCACCAGGGAAGTCACACTCATGAGCTATTATTTTTTTCACAGGTTCCCAAAGCAAGGAGAAAACAGCAATGTCTGTTCTGCTAATTTTGTGGAGCTGCATCTTCAGCTTTCCAGGACAGGTCATTTATCCCTCCATCAGTGCTCTTTCTGTAGTGGCAGCTGACTCCCTGGGAATCTCGTATACCATAGAAGACATCTCTTGGTCCTTATGACAGGTGACCACAGGCTCTGGGTGCTGCATGGCGGATCTGATGGGAGCTGCATGAGTTCAATAGTGAGGATGCTCCATGGTCTCATCTTCCCTTAGTTTCCCATCTGCATATTACTACAATGCTTTTTTTTTTCCCACATGGACCTTGTCCACTGGGCTTCAAGTGGTAACAAATAGTTTCAACTACTGAGCATCCATAAATGCAAAGGAAACCTCTGATTATAATACAGTCATGCAGATAAAGGATCCACTTGGGCGGTCAGAGGTGGCACACATCTCTGCTCCTGGGATGAGGTTTCCATTAGCCTTCTCGCCTACTCTAAAATGGCAGCAATGTAGTCATACGTGTCCAAAGTTGTCCAAAACAACTGAAAATCATCAGGGTTTCTTCAAGATAATTAATTATGATTGTGTAGCAATTATCTCAAAAATTGATACATTCCATCTGCCAGGGACATTTATTCGGACAGTAAAGAAACAACTAAAAATAACCTCAGGAAGTACCTGGAACGGATGAGATTCACAAGGCTCCTCCCTCCCAATAAAAAACAGATAGGAAATATTGTTGCAAGTCGTTCTCAGACATGACAAGCTGTAAAGATTCTCAGGAAGCCAAACTGCCTAGAAGAAGCAAGTACAAACAGAGCTACCTGGAAGAGGCTCAGAACAACTGAGCCACCTGGAAACGAAACTCTCCAACACATTGAGCTCCTTGCAGGCTATGCACTGGTGCCTAGGATTTGTGAACTGTCACCGTGTTAGAATGGGCCTTTGTAATGCAGCTGTCTTTGAGTCGTTTCTCCACCTATAAGTAATCCCTCATCCATATTCCTGTAAGTAACTCCAATAAGATTCATTGATCCACCAACTTGGGCTTTGGTCTTTATTGGGATCCCCTCCTGGGGTGAGATTTAGTGCTGCACTTCCCCAGGAAAAGTTGTCACACAACATGGTATATATTATGGGTATGCCTTATCCTGAAATATTATATAACAAGAGTAAATCATCCTATTAATTAAATTTATTAATTATTTCATTTAAACAGGATCTCATGCAGTTCAATATGCCCTCAAATTTTTTATTTGGCCACGAATGACCTTGAAGTCTTTATCCTCCTGCTTCTACCAAAGTGCTAAGCTTACTAGCATGAATCAAACCCAGGGCTTCATGAATGCTAGAGAAACACTTGACGAGTCGAACTAAAACCTCAGGCTTAACAATAGTGAGTTTAAGCAGTTTATAAATGAATAAACAATCTATTTGTACATGGCTAGACATTTTTTTATTAATATCTAAACCAGACTTTCGTGGATCACAATTTTAAGCAATAGGAATGATCTGGATGATGTGGAACCAGATGATGGATGTTAGAATAAACACTCTGAAGATCAGTCTGACACCAGGACGATGGCTGTACTGCAGGGGGAAAAGATCATTGTGCTGGGCACTGTCTATTATTTCCCTTCCTACTGATTCCTCTATCTTCTACTCAGGTCCCAAAAGGCTAACCTTCACTGATTGCTAACACCCATTGCTGGTGAGTGTTTTGTTGTGTTTGACCAAAGAGAAACAGAATTAAGAAAAAGAGGAGAGAATGTACAGACTATTTCTTCCCAGCTCCTGCCTTAGTCCAAACTCAGGAGCACATTTCCTATCAGACAACTCTCCAAGACCCCGGCTCTCATTGTCGCAATAGCTCCTAATCAGTCTTAATTGGGCATCAAAAAAATGCAATAGAAAACGGGAAAGCATGTACAGTTGGTAAAATGTGCAGAGAAGAGAGAGACCAAACATTCTCCAGGATAAGGAAAGTTGGGACCCAGTAGCAGCAACACTTATTACTAGAAGGGCTGGGTACACTAACTGGATCAAGAAGAGTATCCAGAGTCTATTTGCCTTACAGACGTGGGTCTCTGAAAGCCGGTCGTTTGATTCATTTGACTTTCGATGCCTCATTTTAAACATTCTTTGTTTGTTTGTTTGTAAAAAAAGTTCTTAAATCAACAGAGATGACTCAATTTCCTCCTTAGAAGAGAACGACATAAAAGCAGTAGACCTGGAAGAAAAATCAGGTGTGATAGTGACAAAGAAATATTGAGGTATCTTCGAGGTAACTACAGAATCTTTCTTGGGAAACTGGGTACCAGATTCTTGAATGTCACCAAAAAACACCAAGCTTTGACATTCTTGTGTTGCAAATATACAAAGCTTGAAATTCATAGACCACAGAGGGTGAGTTTTAATATTTATTTTATTATTATTTATTTATGTATATACATGCACTCTGTGTATGTGTATGTGCCTGCAGAGGCCACAGACATGTCAGATTCCCTGGTCAGGAACTGCAGGCAATTGTGAGCTACTTGATGTAAGTGCTGGGACTCTAACTCCTATCCTCTACAAAAGTAGTATGAATTCTTAACTGCTAAGCCATTTCCCCCACTCTAGAGTTTTAGAGAAAAGTTTATTATAGTCATAGGTGGGAGCTTGTAAGAGAGGGAGGGGGAGGAGAGAGAGCGTAGATATGCTAGTCTAGAGACTTTTTAAAGGACTTATGGAAAAATCTGGTTTGAGGTATAGAGAGAAGGATGATTTGGTCAACCAGTTGGCCCAACAAAGTTAGATACCTCTTCTCAGGATCAGATATGATCACGTGTAGCCTTATGGCAGAGGTGCCCATTTAGGAGATAACAAAGACACAAGAATTGGAACCCTCTTCCACCTCTTCCAGAATTCGTCATCTACAGCAAGGATATTGTTGGAGATATTGTCCCTGTCCTACCTGACTAATTTGTGTCTCCATCATTACAGTAGAAGCTAAAATGTCCACTTCCTAATATTTACATACTACATCCCCTTCTCTCCTTGAGTGCAGGTAGGACCTGTGACTTATTTTTCACCTTTGAAATATGTCAAGGTAAGAGAACATTTGTTTAATGATTTTTCTACATTAGTGACACCATCTTGGTAAGTAAGAGCCTTGGTCCTTGGCTGGCTTTGATGTAGTAGCCATGTCAGAAAGTCAAAGAACAAAATGTAGCCCTCAACTGACAGACAACAAGAAACTGAGTCCCATAGGCTCAACGATATGAATTTAGCCAGCAACCATGTGAGCATAAAAGCATACAGATTCCAAACCGAATTTCAGATGGGACAGTAGCCCTGGCTGATACCTAGGTTACAGTCTCACAAGACTCTGAAACAGTGACTGTAACTTTATCATGACCAGAGGCCTAGGCCCCAGACAGTCAGGGCAATCACTGCTAAAACATGGGATTGTGCCTTTAAGCCTGATCATACAGTCTGAATCAGGCTATGCCACTCTGCAAACCCCACCTTCTTCCTGGGGCACTGGGTACAAGGCAGAAATGTGGGGGTATTAAAGACAAAGGTCCCAAATTTCCATAGTTCTACTCAGCCTCCAGTTTCTCTCTCTGCCCATGCTCAGATGAAAGCCTTGATTGGATATAAGGGATCACATGAATACCTAAGTACCCGAGGCTGCTCGGAAGGATCAGCAACCCTGACCTTGGCTCTGGTGATGGGACTGTTTGGCCTCAACCCAGCTGAAGCTCAGGGCTGAAAGGTGATCACCAAGTGTAGCTCTGTCAACGAGTGATCAGCTTCCCCCATGGCCCTGGATAAGTGGAATAAACAAGTAATTTCACACTCTGTTAGAGCCCGGGATTAATAGGGCCAGATTATCAGTACATTTTCCATGGCCTATTTAAATCCTCTTTGTTGCCTTTCATACAACACCCTGGTTTTACAGAGACTGATGTCTGCTGAGAATTATTTTGATGAAAGCTGACATTTGGCCAATTTTAGAAGTAAATTATAATTGTCCTTTCACTCAGATAATTTAAGGTATAAAAAACCTACCACTTCAGCATACCCACAGTCTCTTACAGGACAGACTGATCCCAGAACTTAATTAGTTTCTGAATGAGTCGCAAACAACACCAAGACAATAGAGAGCTCAAGAGGGAAGGAAATCAGCTGGAGTTCACCAGGGACCCAATTGAGCAGAGCTTGTCCCAAGACCATTAAAAATAAGTGCATAATCACTGTTCTGCTTGCCTTGGCATTATTTAGCCTTTTAAATATCTCAGCAAATCCAAGGAAGGCAGGGGTGCTGGATGTCACCACCATGCAACCTTTCAATCTCAGTTTAAGAAATTCATGAAGCATCTTCCAGGTATGTCGGGTGGCAGTGGAGGCCAGGAACACGTAGGTCACTCAGAGACCAGCCAAGTCAGTAATAGATCTATTCTCAGTTGTAAGAAGCAAGCACTCTGTAGGACACTGGAGGAGGAAGTGGTGTGAACAAGACAAAGCAATCTGTCTGACTGGAGGCTCCATTCTGAACAATGAATGCTCCTTAGACCTAACCTGATCATGAGTGGGTAAATGTGCTTGCCTCTACACCTGTTGGTTTGAGCTTGATCCCCAGCCCTACATGATGGAAAGAGAGAATAACATTCCAAATCCCAGAGTTCCCATACCCATGCTAATGCATTTGTAAACACACATACATACACAACTTATATCACATGTTATATGTATATATATTATATATAGCATATTTTATATACATATAATATATTAATCATAGGGTTTGGCAAAGGCTCAGTCAGTAAAGTGCTTGCTGTGCAAGCATGACAACCTCAGCTGATCATCGAGAACTCATGTAGAAAAGCCAGGCTCAGTGACTTGTAATTCTAGTACCGGTATTAAGGAATTAGACACAAAAGTATCCTTAGAATTTGCTGGCCAGCCAGCCCAATCATATCATCAAGCTCCAGGTTCATTGAGAGACCTTGTCTCAAAAAAGTAAGCGGGAGAGTAACTGAGGAAGGCACTTTTTGACACCTGAACTACACACACACACACACACACACACACACACACACACATGCACACAGATCCCTGTCCTTGTTTCTCTCTGTGTCTCTGTCTCCTTTCTCTTCTCTTCCCATCCTCCCCTCTCCACTCCTTCTCCCCCTTCTCCATCTCTCCAAACCAGACATCTATTCAACAAAGCAAACTACCTTGGAGGTTGCTTCTCTTCAGAAACCACACTCATACAAAGGTACACATGGGCACAGGTGTGAGCACAGATCTCACATTAGAGGGTGAGTGTTTGAATCCTTGCTCCATAGTTCATTGGCCCTGTGACGTTGAGCGATTCACTTGAAGCTGGGCCTCTGATTTGCCATCTTTCAGATGAAGGCAATAGTCCTTTGTAGTCTTTAGGATTTAATGAATGAATTCACATAGAGTTCTCAGCAGAGTACCTGGGCCATAGGGAATGTTTTAATATTTAATAGGATTACTGTTGATTTTAATCACACCACTAAGCCCATGTAACATTTATCAAACCCTTACATATTTGCCAAGCATTCAGCAATTAAGTCATCAGATCATCAGGATAATGCTGCGGTGGTTTTCTGTGTAAGAGGCCCATTTCCCAGGGAAGACAACGTAGCTTAGAGAAGGATAAACCCTGCACACAGCTACCTGGGCACAAAGCAATAAGATAAAACAGACGCAAACCTAGCAACTGTTCGGGGCCGGAGTCAGGGTCTTCAATCACTCTCTTTATGGCCTCTCCTAGGCTTAGATGTTTAGGATGCTTCAAAGAAGTGGAGACTTAAACCATACACCTCTCAAATTCTCTTGATTTACTTGGTGCCCTTGGATGTCATAGGTCATCTTCTCTCCATTTCTTCCCTAAACTTCCTGAACTGTCACGAAAGCTCACAATCAACTGTAGCTCTAGGTCAGGAAATCCAACCCCCTCTTCTGGCTTCTTCAGACACAAGGTTCACAGACATACATGCAAGCAAAAATGCTCACACACATAAAGTAAAAATAAATACATCTTTGAAAATATTTGAAAATCAGAGGCTAGAAAAGCAGTGACTCAAGGTATTATAAAAACAATGTGTTTGTGGTAAGGCTTCAGCACAACCCCTGGCATCTCTATATCCAAAAAGTCTGGAATGTTTGGGTAGAAAGTTCCATTCCAAGCCCTCTTCCCTGGGGTCTCAGTCCAGACTCCACCTCTGAGAAAGTCCGCCAAACAATGACCCCTCCTCAAAGATGCTCAAGACCACTCCCACAGGGTATTTAAACTGCCCCCAAACACATGGTTTGCCAGTCTTCCTTCCCCACCTCCTCTCTGAGGGCCTGGAAGGCCGCCCGGGAGCACTGGCAGCCATTAAACCTGGGCTTTTCTAATTTGGTTATATTTGGTCTGATTTGGATTATTGTATCAGTAGAGAGATTTATCAGGGTGCAAAAACTTTTCATTTGGAGGTCCCACCAAGGGGGTTTGTTTTTCCTACTGGTCCAGGGCCATGTGTTGGAAAGCACCCTCCCTTGCACTGTTCTCTGTCAAGCTAAGATAGGCTTCATCTGGGTAAATTCTGAGTTCCAAATCATTGCCTTAGTGGCCCAGGGCCTCATGTGATTTTCGGGCCAAACTGTAGAAGTCGAGGCCGTACCAGGCACCAGACATGACCTGGCAAGGACCTGCCTTATTCTGGGGAGACAAGGGTCTGCCTTGTCCCTGTAGGGTTCCTTCATCAGGAGACATCCTTTCAAGGAATTCCCACACCCCTCTGTTTTTTTGACCCAAAGTCTATCACAGTGGATGCATTGCACTAGGTTTTGAGTCCCGAGTCCTGGCTTAAACTTAAAAAAAGGAACACTTATGATTCAAGGCCTGATCTCTAAATCCCCTTGGACTTCTTTTTACCAAAGTATCTTTTTAAATTGGGGCTATCTGACACCTTACATCCCTTAATGCCTAAAAAAAATTTGCCGACATAAAACAAACAAGCCCCCATATGCCCATGGTTTCTGGATGCTATTCTCCCGCTCCCACTCCCCCTCCCCAACTCTCCTCCCTGCTTCTCTAGCTGTTTGCTGTTAGTCTCATGCTGGGATT
Source organism: Alexandromys fortis (assembly GCF_014885135.2). Classification (NCBI taxonomy): domain Eukaryota; kingdom Metazoa; phylum Chordata; class Mammalia; order Rodentia; family Cricetidae; genus Alexandromys; species Alexandromys fortis. The sequence continues at coordinate 5,555,504 of NW_026067915.1, read as the reverse complement.
CTCCCTACAATGGATGCATTTCCCCCGTCCTTCCACTTTAAAACTGCATAGATGTTCCATCCTTATGTTTCTGTTCTCCCTTACGACATCTGCTAATCTGGTCCTTAATGGGACCACTTGTGTGCTTGCCTAGCTTCTGCAGCCTAAACCAGGACTTTAAGTTGGTCAACTGATACAGGTTCCTACGAAAGTTTTGTTTATCTGTCTGTTAAAACAATGTGGCCACAGCATGCTTGTTTTATGTCTGCGTTTCCACAGTATGCTTGGTTTAGGTCTCTGTGTGTATGTGTACTTGTTTTAAAATCTGTAAAACTTGTAACTCTAGATTACAACAACTCTGGAAAAAATACAAACACATGGACAGCTGCCATTTTGACCTCAGCACCATTTTTGGTAAGAGTACCCACAGGTGCTGGACCTATCAAGGAGATGTCCTGCCTCCGATATTAATTGACTTACTAAAATATTCCTTCTACTCTTCTTGCCTCTACTAGCATCAGTAAGCTGTAACTGACTGGGTAAATTATATGTTTTAATTTAACTTATGTCTAATTTAGATATACCTGACAGATAATGGTACCCTAACTCCCAAATGCCGTTAGAGATCTGAGAATATGGTATTTAACAAAAGTGCTTCTTCTGACAGAGAGCCATGCCAGCTCCTGCAGCATCCTATAGCTCCTCCGAGAAGATGCGTGGTTGCAAAAGACCTTCTGCCTAGAGGCTTGCCTTTGGGTATGGCAAAGCCAACCACACAGCAAAAAGCTGCCTTCCACCTCATCAGCTTCCTGGACACTACACCAGGGGATCAATCATCTCATCCTGCCAAGACAGGTAGACTAAATCCTACCCCCACACACAGGAAAATCTTTGGGCCTCTTGGGCTCAGCAGCTAAAGGCAAGTACTGCTTCCAAGACTGGTGTTTGCCAAAGACAATGGAGAGACTTGAGATTGCCTGTCTCATTTCTGCTCATTTATTCCTCTTAGATTTGTCTAATGGCATTTGCTAACTTAGGATACTAGTAAAAAAATGTAGACAGGTATACCTCTTTCACAGGCTTCATAGTCCAAAATTAACAGATTTCAGATGTGTCTTCAGAAGTCTAATTATCTTCTAAATTGTTCCTGCCTTTTAACCTAGAGTCATAGCCTTTTGCTATGATACCAAAATGTAAATCTATTCCAGTTGTCTTATAGATACCTGAAGGTTCTTAAAAAGAAGTTCTGTTGCTTTATCAAGAAATGTGGTCTGGTAAAACTAATAGTCTCCAGAGCCTATTTTAACTCCACCCATTTCATGCATATTTTATAGGTTACTCCTGCTGTCTGGGCCAAAACCAACTTACAGAGGGCATTCTAGAAAATGCTAACACCTGGACTAGCTCCTGAAACTTCAGCATTGGTACCACCTCTCCTGGCTCAAATGGACACCTACCCAACAACTGAAATCTAGTTTCAAAGGGCATATCTGCTCTTGAGTCTCACTTATTCACCTGTGCCTCTTCTGTACAATCAGGGCACTTCTCTGACCTATTGTTTCTGGCAGTTAATAACCCGTCCCACAGCTATTCCATTCATAGGGCAAGCAATAAAAATCTATTTCTTCTCCTAGCCACCTGCCTTCTCATCTCCCTCAAAAAACAGATGCCTGAGGTCTCCAGATGGCAGTTAACCATATGCCTCTCCAGTCACACCTCCTGCTGAGCATGAGCCCACCAACTCCCAATTCTCTCCTCCCCCATATTGCCCCATGCCTGCAGGAAATAGCCAGACTTGAGTGGGCACCCCCATATCCAAAGAGTCTAGGATTTTTGGTTGGAAACATCACCCCAGCCCCTGACATCTATATATCCAAAGAGTCTGGAATGTTTGGGTTAAGTTTCACCTCAGCCCCTGGCATCCCTATACCCAAAGAATCTGGAATGTTTGGGTGGAAAGTTCCACCATAAGCCTCCTCCCCTGGGAGTTATCTCAGTTCAGACTCCACCTCTGAGAAAGCCCACCAAACAATGATTAAGAAAACAGCTTTTGAAGCAAATCAACATCACCTCCTGATAAAATTCCTGAGGAAACTAGTTACAAAAAAATAAACTATTATAGTAAAAACTATAGATGCCAGACTCATAGTCAATATTATACTCAATGGGGAAAAATCTTAAAAATTCCCTGTAAAATCTGCAGGCAGGGGATGTTTGTTCTCATTTATTTTTTTATAGTGCTTGATAAAATGCTATAGCCAGATGATAGGACAAAGGAAAGAAAGAAAAAAAAAGAAGTTCAATTATTTCTATTTTCACATGATGGGATCCTATAGTTAAAATCCCCAAAGAATTAGAGAGTGTTTGAGATTTGACCTGATAAATATTTTCAGCAAAGTAGCAAGATACAAACTCAATGTATGAAAACCAGTAGCTTTTTTATTTACCAGTAATGAACCTGCTGAGAAAGAAATCAAGAACTAAATCACATTCATAAAGGCCCCCAAAAGAATCAAATGCGAGGAACAAACCTATCCAAGGTCATGAAGTAACTACATGGTGGAAATATAAAACACTAAGGAAAGAAATTGCAGGCTTCTCCAGTTGTCAGGAAGACTTCCCATGCTCAGACTGCAGCATTAGTATTGCCAAAATGACCATATTGCCAAGGTGATATACAGAGGCAAGCTAATCCCCATCAAAACACCAAGGACATTCCTCCCAATGCTTAAAAAAAAGGCAGGAAAGATCCCAAATAGTCAAAACAGTCTGAACAAAAAGAGTGAAGCTAGAGCTACCACAATATTGAATTCCAACTATATTGAAATTGGTAGCTTAAAAGCAGACACGCAGAGAAATGGTAGGTAGAAGTGAACCAAGGAACAAACCCAAGAAACTACAAAGACGGAAATACCAAATGCATATGTTGGAGAAAGCAGAGCCTCTTTGGACAAATGGTGATGATGCTGAAAAAGTAGATGTCAACAGTCAAAAGACTGCGATGAAACCCTTCTTACCTTACACAGAAATCAACTCAAAAATGGACCAAAAGTTTGCTAAGACTGAAATTTAGAGATGACTGCAGGAAATCACTTCAGGATTCAGGAGGGGGCAATGACTTTCTGAATAGAAATCCAGGAGTTTAACAAGCAGCAGAAAGAGTTGATAGATGGAGTCGCATCCAATTAAAATACTGTGTAGGGAAGGAAACAGCATTGAAGACAAAGCCTACAGAATGGGGAAACACAATATCTTGCAAGGTGTTCATGTTCAAAATGTATAAAAATGTCAAAATAAAGAATCTGGAACTGAGGGTAAGGGTTAAGAACACTGACTGCTTTCTTGAAGGACCTAAGTTCAATTCCCAGTAGGTCCATGGCAGCTCACAACAATCTCTGACTCCAATTCCAAGAGATGTAGCATCCTCTTCTGGACTCTGTCAGCACCAGGCCTACATGTGGTGCACAGAAACAAGCAATACAATTAACAAATAGAAAATAAATTTAAAAAATACTTCTCAGGATAAGAAGAACAAATAGGCAATACATACATGAAAAAATGTTCAACACACTAAGCCATTATGGAAAGGCAGATCAGAAATACATGGGCATTCTGGTTCACCGCATCAAAATGGCTATCGTGGAGGGCAAAGTGGGAGATGAAGGCTTATATACTATTGGTCTGACTGTAAATTAGTACAACCACTATGGAAATCAATATGAAGTTTTTGAAAGAAAGAAAGAGGGAGAGGGAAAGAAGGAAGGGAGGGAGAAAGAGATGGAGAGACAAGGGGAGAGAGGGGGGAAGGAAAGAAGGAAAGTTAAAATTAGAAGTGCAAGATGTCTTAGCTATTATCAGCCCTTGAACAAACCCAAAGTCACCATACCAAAGAGATATCTGCATATCTATTTTACTGTGACAGCTACTCCCATACCCAAGCAGTGAGATCTAGATGTTTATCAAGAGATAAAAGAAGATGTGGTTTATACACACAAATGAGTATTATTCAGGCACAAAGAACTAGACACCATCATATTAAGTCAAATAAGCCAGACTGAGAAAGAATCTGAAAGAAAACTATGGTGATTTTTTTTTTCTCATAGGTGGAATCTAGGGGCAGGAGCAAAGTAGAATAAAGACAACTGAGAAAGAGGAAGAGGTCAGAGGGAGGCTGAGGGAATAAGAGACAAATATAACGGGGATAAATCAAAGAATTATATGAGTATTATGAAAACATAATGAAACCCAGTATTTTGTACAACTGAAATACAATGATAAATTGTTTGATCAGGAAAAAAGTCTTGCTTTTTCTAGCTAATACTATTAACTATATAAATTATAACTATATTATATTGATAATAAATGATAAAAGAAGAAACTATGCAAGTATTGTCTCATTTTGGCATTGACACACTCTTTTGAGATAGGCATTGTCAACCTTATTTTACAGAGTGCATAATGGGGCACAAATGGTTGGTTCACTTCCAGTCCATCACCATGGCTGGCACCTGCCAGAGACAAGAATTAAGCTCATGACTAGTGAATCCTGAAACCCATAGTTTTTTTTTTTTTTACAAATAATTTTATATAAAATGACTATTTTTTCTGACAATTTCTTTCCAGGTCATAAAAGACAGCATTCAATGTTGTGTGATATTAATAAATATTTAGGGTGTGACATGTGCATTACTGATATTGTGATTTAGCAGTCCTTAAAAATGCATTTTCCTGAGGCTGCAGAAATAAATCAGAGGTTAAAAGATTCGTGCGCTACTCTTGTAGAGGACCTGTGTTTGATTCCTAGCAAGCATGTGGCATTCAGCAAATGTCTGTAACTCCAATTCCAGAGGATCCAGTGCCCTCTTCCAACCTCTGAGGGCACTGAATGTACACAACACACAAACATACAAGCAGGTAAAACACCCATATAAATAAAAATAAATTTAAATTTCTAAATTCACTTTTTTCTATCCAGTCAGTCTCAAAGCAGCTCAAGTCATCACCCAGGCCCACTTGCAGTGTAACTCCAACAAATCGCCGACTCTGAGAACCTGGGGTTCCTGCTGCAATTTTCCCAAATAATAAACATGATAAATCACAGGTGGAGAAGCTGCAATATGCAAGAAACAGGGAAGTACAAGCCACATGAGTCACACAGGGATATGATTTCAATTATACAAATTGACAATTATGAAAATTGGTATGGGTATTCAAAACTGACAATATGCACATAGAATTTTTTTCTGGAATATCCTATACCCACATGATTCAAGTATGAGAAAATCATTTTTTTTCAGCCATTTCCTAAACTTTCTTGTGGGAACCAATAAAGAGACCAAAGAGAAAGGCAGAGTCCTCTTCCTGAGAGACATCATTCTTGGGGAAATATGCAAAAGGAATCTGATGTATTGATGCTCTCAGGAAACTCCGGGCACATAATTTGGGCTCTAGCAGTGAGTCACACAGATGAGATTTTTCTAGAAAGCAATTATGTCCATTGCATCATATTCATATTAATTTCGTAGCTCTTAAATGTCAGCCGTTCTTAGGAGAACTAACTGCGTGCATAAATGTAACCAGATAATTATAAAGGCTCACAGAAACTTTCAGAAGGAAAATTTCAACTAAACACCAAGGGAAATAATAAGAATGTATGTCTCCTCCCTGCCACAGTCCCTCCTTTTCATATTATGTCAAAGGCAACTCTAGTTCCGGAATGAGACGGAAAAAGCAAATCCAATGATGTTTCATTATTGTGGCTCTAAAACCATTTCCTCCTGTTTCTCAGGCAACTAAATTTACCCAGTAGGAAGATCAAACCCTAGCTTTCTTTTGTTCCATTATTCTCCCTTTTTAATATAATCATATGCTGGGTCTTTCTGCAAATGCCGTGTTAACAGGAAGCTGGGGGCTCAAAAGACGAATTTGAGGTTTCTAGTCTCAGACATGAGATACGCTCAAAAGAAAAAAAAAAGAGCAAGATTATTTTTGTATTCAACAAGAGATGTTACAGACAGCAGATGAAGCCAGAAGCCAATTTCCTGGAGAGATTGCAATGGAGGGGTTGTGTTCAGCTTCTACTCTTTTACATTTAGAGCCTGCTTCGTCTGTTTTTAATTATATCCTAGCATTAACGAGCTTTTGCTTTGGAAGCAGAACACAACATGGAGTGTTTAGGGAAAGAGAAGAGACG
>NW_026067915.1:5533426-5549282 GCF_014885135.2 Alexandromys fortis | reverse complement strand
ATAATACAGAAAGAAATGCCTTTTCAGTATATGGAGCACAGTCTCCGGGTTGGTGCTGTCCAACAAAAATGCATGTGATCATCTATGTCTGCGCGGATCAATGCAGTGGCCACCAGCTACAGGTGGCGCTCGGGCAGCTAGCACAGCTGAGGAAATAGATTTGTAATTTATGTCATCTTAGGTTTAAATTACCACCTGTGCTAATGACTACTGTATACGATATGTAGTGTGCTTAGCATTGGGGGCTACTATTGGTGATATTTTTTCCCCGTGTAAACAAGAATCATGAGAGACATCAATATTCCATTATTTGGTATAAATCAGAGTCAGAAGTTCTAAAGGACATAGGCAAAGGTTGATTCCTGCCATTCCCTTGGTTGCCAAAAGTCCTGTGTGGAGATAGATGCATGGGAAAACTTCACCTGGTTGACTCACAGTGATTGGAACAAAGAGGGGGCAGCTTATGCAGGAAAAAATGGAGACTTCTGCTGGCCATGGTGGCTCACACCTTTAATCCCAGCACTCAAGAGGTAGAGGCAGGCGGATCTCTGTAAGTGTGAGGCCAGCCTGGTCCACAGAGGGATTTCTAGGACATACAGGCAATACCAAGAAACCATGTCTTGGCAAAACAAAACAAAAACTGACGACAACAACAACAAAACCCCAGAGACTTCTGGAGCAGAAAAGAAAGTGGGTTTAAAGGAAGGACGTGTTAGAGGCCGGCATCATGGTCATCTCAGAGATCCATCAAGTTCCGAGTCTCATGAACACATGGGCAACATTTATGGAAGAGGCAAGTCACAGAAGATGGAGAGAGAGGGGGGTACCTGGATATCTGTGAGCACACGTGGACACATGATTTCCCTGTACAAGTGTATCTACCTGGTGAGATGCATCATCCCCTTGGAACCAGGTGAGACCTGTGCCGTGACAGGAGGAGATCAGCAGCGATGAGCAGAAAAGGCAGAGATTCCCTACTAGCATGGGGAAATTTCAGGAGCCTGTGACAGAGGGACAGGTGCTGACTGAATTGATTAAGCCCGTGTGCCTACACACACTTTAGTGTGCAGCATCAAAGGAAGTTTAGCCAGTGTCATGAGCTGGGTAGCTGAGCATTCTGTGCCCCTCTAATCCTCATCAACTACGAAGAGAATTCAAGAATGTACATGAAGCCCCATGGTCTCTGCTGCGAGCCCAGACTAGAGAAACAAGTGACAAGTGGCAGGGGACAATGGGAGTGGGCAATAGTGACACCAAAGCTGTACTGTTCCAAGAGGTTTGCTTGCCTCCTTTCGGGACGATCACACTTCATCCTGAGTTATAGTTCTACTGTATAAATGACAACAAGAGAGCACTCAGAAAAATCTAAGAAAAAAAATATTCAATCTTGGGTCAAAAATAGAGGAATCACATTTTATTTATTTATTTATTTATTTACTTACTTATTTATTTATTTATTTTGGTTTTTCGAGACAGGGTTTCTCTGTAGCTTTGGTGCCTGTCCCGGAACTAGCTCTTGTAGACCAGGCTGGCCTCGAACTCCCAGAGATCCACCTGCCTCTGCCTCCCGAGTGCTGGGATTAAAGGCATGCGCCACCGGCGCCCGGTGAGGAATTACATTTTAAAACTCAACATCTTCCTTTCCTTAGACTTCACATCTAAGTTTGATGCTCACTCTATTTGAGACTGTCAGTGCTGGAAGTCTGAAAACGTTAGAGCTCCTTCATTCATTCATAAAATATTTATTGAACACTTCAAGAATGTGCTGAGAACCATGCTGAGCGCTGGGAGACAAGAAGATGAAAAGATGGGGCTGCCACCTTCATGGTACTAACAGGACGGTGGGGGAAATGACAGGAGAACAAATACCTACAATAGATACATTTTGCTTGCTCTACCGTCTGCCGCATTCTCGTTAAAACAGACACCGAGAGACTTAGAACGCAGCTCTAACACTGCAAAGGAAAATCTATGCACGTGGAATTCCCCATGTTTCCCACAGAGCAGCTATAAAGCCGATGCTGGAAGAGGAACCAGAGAGTATTCTCAAAAGGAAATTGCAGAGTTTATAGCCTCAAGTAGGTTTGTTCAAAGCAGGATATTTCTGTAATCAATATGTGAGCCTCTAAAAACAGCAGTGAGGTATATAAAATTCTGCAAATTATTTAATCATAGAAAAACTCTACCAGATACATTATAATATAAATAATTAAGACACAGACAAAATAGTATTAAAAATAGTAGAAGTTGACGTGTCATGGGCAGAGGCATACTGTATTTGAGAATATTTCTCATATTTTTGAATGTTTCTTTTTAAAATAAAATATTCTTGCTAATTTATTGAAAATTTCATAAATGAATACTATGTAATCTGACCATATTCAGCTCACACCCTTTCCCCTAACTCCTCCCAGACATACCCTTTACCCCACCCCACCCCCGTGGTAGTCATTTGAATTAGAATGGCCCCCATAGGCTCATATATCTAAATACTTGGTTCCCAGTTGGTGAAACTATTTGGGAAGGATTAGGAGGCGTGGCATCACCAGAGAAAGTGTGTCACTAGGGGTGCACATTGAGGTTTCAAAAGTTCATGTCATTCCCAGTTAATTCAAATTCTCTCTCTCTCTCTCTCTCTCTCTCTCTCTCTCTCTCTCTCTCTCTCCCTCCCTCCCTCCTCTGTGTCTGTGGATCAGGTTACAAGCAAAGCTCTCGGCTACTACTCCAGCACCATGCCTGCCTGCCTGATGCCATGATCCCCACCATGATGGTCATGAACTCTAACCCTCTGGAATCATGAGTCTCAATAAACTCTTTTTTAAGTTACCTTGGTCATGGTGTCTCTTCACAGCAATGAAAAAGTAACTAAGATACCCCAAACTATCGCCTTATTTATTTTTAACATACATATAATATATATACATATATATATGTATATATATATATATATATTTCCTTTTTGAGTTACCCTTAACCTCAGGGATCCATTGGAGCATCATAGACCTACGAAGGGTCACATCCTTAAAGAAAACTGAGTCTCCCTCTTCCAGTAACCATCAACTGTCAATAGCTCCTTAACTAAGGGTGGGGATCATTAGTGCATCTTCCATGCTGGAATGTTCATTGGGTTGATCTCGTGTAGATGATTGAAGCCACTGTGAGTTCACGAGTGCAGAAGTCCTGTTGTGTTCAGAAGATACTGCTTCATTCTGGTCCTCTTCGACCTCTGGCTCTTTTTGATGTTTTGTGTTTTTAGACAAGGTCGTTTATGTAGCCCTGGTTTTCCTGGAATTCACTATGTAGAACGAGCTGACCTCAAACTCATGGAGATCTGCCTACCTCTCCCACGTAAGTTCTGGGATTAAAGATCATGAGTGTGACACCCATATATCTCAATGCCTGGCAACCTCTGACTCTTATCTTTCTGCCCCTCTTCTGAGATGATTTCTAAGTCATGCAGGGAAAGGGTGTGATATAGATGTTTCATGTGGCTGAGCACTTCACAGATATTTATTCTCTATACACTGATCAGCTGTGAGTTTTTATATTAACCACCATCCAGTACACAAAGAAACTTCAAGTATTTCTTACCCTTGTCATGTATGTTCATGGGATTGTGTTAAGATTTTTTTATGCATATGAAGTCCTTATTTATTCATACCTTCATGCCCCAATATTAGCCTTTTGACAAAGTCTTCTTATTCTTGATGGACATTGATTAATCTATGTCCGTATGGTCCTTGTTTATAGTTCCCTCAAACAAGTTATCACATACCTGATCTATTGGCTTCCATGTCTATAAAAGTCCTGGTGGTTAAAGATCAAAGACTATCCAGTGATTCAAAGTATAACAAACTAGAATTGAAGTTTCCAAATCCATACAGTGAAAGACCTCTGGTGGCAGAGAACTTTCAAAACCAGTAGTTTCAGTTATTACTAAAGAAGAGATTTCTAAGTCAGAAAGAAAAGACTGGTATAGAGAAGAAAGGAAAAACTATCCAGCAGCCTTTCTTATTCCCGGAGCAACAGCAGGTGCTCTCAACTGAGTCATCACCACCGTGTTGGAAAACAGAAGAGGGATTTCTTAAGCTAATTCCAAGAGCTTAGCCTGATTTTGGAAAAGCTAAGATGACAAAAAACAACAATACATATGATGTTCACCCCACAAATGCCCCAAACAATATGCTGTATCTAAAAGCAATAATTGTTTACATCATTGACCATTGCATGATGAAGCAGGATGGAGTTGAAGAACATTATAGAACCATAGGCCTTAGTTTGTGTTGGGATTTCCCAGCAGTGCTACAATTTTCCTTAGTTTGAGTTTTCTCACTCTAAAAACAACATCAATAATACAGGCTACTGTGGGGATTAGAGGAGATAATAGAGCAATTACAAAACCAAGCATAATAATCAACACAGTAGACTGTCTAAAAATATTATTTCTATTTTCATCGTTCCTGTACTGTGCTACAGATCGCAGCAAATTTCAAATTATGTCTGTAATTTTCGAATCATATAAGAGCTATGATTTAAAGATAAATCATTGTGATAAACTAAGATTCTAAATTTAAAATCCATTAGTGTTAAAAGTTACTAACATATTTTTATTTTTATTGGAACCAAACATTTGGAACAACCAGTTTCAATTATAAGTTAAAGTGTTTCATTGGATACGTATGACTTCTTTATAAGAATTTTGCTTTGAAAATTATAAAATAGTTAGCTTCATTCTTACTTAAGGGTCAGAATGTAATACAATTAAAAAGCCTGGTATGATTTCGCTAATTATTATTGTTTAACACTCAGTCCAGCACGAACTTCTGTATGAAATTCTCAAAAATATAGCAAAGAAACAACTAAAGCCTATTGTAAGACTATCCTCTAATAGGACAAAGGAAACAACGGTTAAAGTGCAACAGACAGGTAGACGGGAAGAGTGCCTGTGTAAATCCCTTTTAACAAGTATCTCGTCTACTCACTCAGCACAGACACAGCGAGGCACAGCCACCATCTCCTTCTGCTAAGCAGTGTGTTTCGGGGGTAAGGATGAGAAAGGCAGTGTGTGACTCTGCCCTTTTCCATGTCAGTTGGCCTAACGAAGCGGCCCAGGCAGTGAAGCAACAATACCAAAGCAGCTGCCATCAGTTAGGTGCTACTGAAAACACAGTCGCTGAAGAATGATCAGGGGTTTGTCAAAGACTTAATGTTCACAGGCAAGATGGCTCAGTGGGTGACAGAGCTTGCTGCTGAGCCTGACAACCCAAGTGTGATCTCTGGAATGCACACAGTAGAGGAAAAGAACCAACTCCTGGAAGTTATCCTCTGACCTCAATACATTCACACACTCACTCACACACACACACACACACACACACACACACAGAGTAACTAAGATGCAACAAAACATGTTTAAGGTGTATTAGTCTGTGGCGATTTGGGCTTTTTGCACTACAACATGGTTTAGTTTTCCCTGATTACGATAACATTGCTCTCTTTTGAATCAAACAAAATGTGCGGGTATGCTGGCTTCTGTCGCTTAACCTCGTCAGGTGAAGGTCTTCCGGGATCCATTATCTGCAGTGACAACCAAGTATTCATGAGTGGCCATTCCTAGAATGGCTTTGAAGTAGAAGGGTGCCTCAGAATCCAATTCTTATTTTTCATTAATCCACACCTTAAATCCCTCTGATCTCTCTTCCAGTTTCTCTGCTACCAGTAGCTAAGCACCTGTCACTTAGCATCAAAGACATATCTGTCCTTGGACGTTACCTCAAGTGCCATTCACAGAAAATCAACTATTCCTTTAAATGCAACTGATATTTTGTAATACTCCTCATACATAAAATAAATCAAGATTATGGGCGAAAAATAGAAACTATTAATAAAGCACAGAGGAAGCGGAATTCATTTATTATTTTACTATTTAAATAAAAAACAGTCATTACTTTGGTATATATTATTATTCTTTTCTATGCTTGCATGTTTTAAAAGGAGTTGAGGTCTGTATGTAGTTTTCCCCCTGCTTTTTAACCTAATTAGGTATTAAAGAACACGTTTTTAAACATGAATATGAATAACTAATATTCTTTAATACTAACAAAATTTATTCAGCTAACCCATTTTCCTTGCACATTTTTTTGATTTCAATGTGTTTCTAACTTAAATATACTGTAATGGCATGCATATTATTTATATTTATCAGTGCCCCAAAGATATATGGGCATTAGCTTCAAAATACCAATTTAAATTGCTTAAATCAATATAAACACCAATTTAAATTACTTTGTGGTTATCGGTGACAATCAGGAACCATCTGGTCCAAAGTCTCCAAGGGACTAGTGCTTAAGATGTAACAGGACCAAAGAGATTTTGCGGGGGAAATGATGTCTCAATGGGTGAGCAGCTCATGCCCTCTGAGCCTCATGTCCTAATTTTTTTTTTCTAATCATCGTTTCTCCACCAGTGAAAGGTCAAAATGAAGACAAAGGGACAAGAGACCAAGTTAGCTGTCTCAGTTCATCTCCCAACTCAATAGACCAAAGACATCTTAACAACTCCTCCGGTCCAGGGCAATTCGGTGGAAGAGGAGATCTGAGAAGAAGCACCTGGGTCAACGGCAGACCTTGCAAATGTGCTTGCCTACAGCATCTTTCCCTAGCGTCCTACTTAGAACACGGGTAGCAGTATATCTACATGAGGACTCTGTCTCCCTCAAACCTCCAAATCCTCATTTCTCCTTTCCTTGGACATCTCTTCATCTCTTTCCTCTACCCCAACCTCCAGCTTATCAGACAGGACAGTGAAACGTGAGAGGAATGAGCAAAGGAGGTAGACCCTTGAGTTACAGAATTCAGACATGAAATTTACTCACATACTTCCCTAAATATCATTTTCATAACCTCAAAACCCCCAATGGGATTGTTGAGAAGTTAGAAAAATAAATCTAGATGTTCTTTATCAGCTGCACTTGTATAACTTATAGAGAGTTACATGTCCCCGAGGCTCAAGCAACAGGCCCATAATTGCAATCTCTGCTCTGCTCATGCTCAGTTCCTTCATGAAGTCCCCTTTCTTCGGCTTTCTAAATGCCACTGTGAGCTTGTTAGTGTCAATTCTACAGCATAGCTCAAGCCAGCACGGACCCTGACTCAACCAGTGAAGGCCCAATCAGTGTTTACTGAATGGGAAATGATGAATCAGTTTATTAAAGTGATAATGTTACTATCAGGCATTTATTTCCTTTATTTCATTGATGTTAGTATGATCATGTGCTTCAGCCAAGCTTCTATAAGAAAGCACAGCATGTAAGAAATACATATGTGTTTAGAGCTGGACATATATAGGAAAAGATTTAATATGTGGAGTAGATTCACAATATTGAGGAGACTTGGAAGACCCATATAGATACCCAGGAGTGTCAGTGGGGCATTCCCAGTCTATGCCTGAAGATTTAGACAAGTGCAAATAAACCATGACCAGAATCCGAAGGCTCTAGAGCTGGAAGTGTGGCCACAGAGCAGAAGATGGATGTCACTCTAAATCAGAGGGAGCAAACTCACCCTTCCTCAGCAGTGGGTGATCACCTATGTAAAACAGCCTTCTCAACACAAGGCAGGACAGTTGTCCCTTCCTAGCTATTAACAGAGTTTCATTTGCTTTACTTGTGCTGACTCCCTCCTCCCACTCTTGCATCCTGCTCTTGGGTTTGTAGCAGGAGGCAGAAGTGACTGTGTAGGATCAAGAGACAAGGCATTCAAGAAGAATCGTGCAGCCAGGCAGTGGAGGTGCATGACTTTAATCCCAGCACTCGGGAGGCAGAGGCAGGTGCATCGCTGTGAGTTCAAGGCCAGCCTGGTCCACAAGAGCTAGTTCCAGGACAAGCCCCAAAGCTAAAGAGAAACCTTATCTCGAAAAGACAAAAACAACAACAACAAAAATAATAATCATGCATATAGACAAAACAAATTTACATTCTTTTTTATGTGTGTTCTTGGCATCATAGCTTTATGTGAAAACAATATTAAGTACTTGGTAAAAGCTCAAGAGAAAACATATTAGAGTGTTAATAAAATTTGTCTGAGACTCATGACTATAGGTGATTTTAAGTTTTATTGTTATGCATTTTGGTGTGTTCTAAATTATAGGCAATAAGCATATCTGTGCTTTATGTTTCATTACAAAAATCAATAATCATGTTTTAAAACATGAGAAACATGGGTTCTTTTATATTATCAAGTTTAAAATGAGCATCTGTCCATTATTTAATATAATAATGATTTTAAAGATGCACTGAAAAATTTAGCAGTCAACTTTTCTTGAGAAACCCAAAGGCATAACTGAGGATTATACTTAATGCAAAAGCATCATAATTTATTCTTCAAATCTGATTTGCTGGGGAGTCTAAAATATTCAGCATGAAAGCAGAGAAAATCCCTTCAAAGGAGCAAGCCTTTCAAGCCAACAGCTCCTGGCGCAAGTTTTCTTATTATTTGACAATACAACTGCCCTGTCTATCATAGAATAAAGTCTAAATGGACAATGACTTAAATCTGGACAGCCCATGAAAATGATTTTCCCCAACCCAAAGCTGTGTTCCAATGTGTGTGCCTAGAAAAAAAAAAAAACCTGAATTCTGACTACATTGTACTTGGCCACACTCGTCAATACAATGTCCCAGAGTGGCCATTATGCTGTCCACTCTCAGACAGGACTGGCCTGAACATGTGGAGAAATGCAAAGTTCTGAGCATCAGCCAGGCGAAGCTGTCAATAGAAGCTATTGTTTCCCTGACATGTCTGTCAAGATAGCGGCAAACGGAAGAAGTTGAGTGTAGGTTGTCTGCTGTAGCACTGGAGCCTAGCTTCAGCTTCTGGTCCTGACAATGAGTAACGAGGCTCTGGACACGGTCCAGAAGAGAAGGCCAATGCTCCAATTGTCGAGGAAAGCCAGAGAGCTTTCTAACAGCAAGAACTCCCCCTGTGGCTTCTAGTATTTCTGTCAAAAAGGCCTTGCAGACATCTCACGCAGCTCCCGAAATGGTTAAAATTCTTCAGACTGGCCAGATTCAGAGTTTATCTGTCCTGTCACCACTCTCTTCAAAATACCAGCCCCCCAAGTTGTCCTCATATACACACAAATATTTGCTGTGTTCTGGAAGACTCCATTGAGATCATAAATGCCTTTGATTGCTTCTCACTCATTCCTGCCCAAGTAAATAAACACTAAACCCACTACAGGTCAGAGATCTCAGTAAGGAGCACATATGATCATATCCATATGATCATCACACCATGTAGGTATCTAAACTCCTTCACATCGCCATTCGGCCAAGTCAGAGATGTTTACCAAGAAACGAGCAGAAAAGATACTTACTGTCTGTACCTTCATGGAGCAGCAATTAGTCTGATGCCTGGTAGGGAGGAAATGGTCACTGAACATTCTGTAATCAAAGTAACTAAAATTTGACTTTGTAGTTCATTGTACCACTTTCTTCAAGTCAAGGTTAGTGAACATCAGCAAGGAGCCTACCTTGACACACAAAGCCAAGTTAAATTTCCCATCTCTCTTATC
Organism: Alexandromys fortis; assembly: GCF_014885135.2. Lineage (NCBI taxonomy): Eukaryota > Metazoa > Chordata > Mammalia > Rodentia > Cricetidae > Alexandromys > Alexandromys fortis. The sequence continues at coordinate 5,539,709 of NW_026067915.1, read as the reverse complement.
CTTCTTTACACATCCACTCTGCCCTTCCTATAGCACACACCATCCTGCGTTTTAATCATGTTCCCAAGCTTGACTCCTCCACTCTCAGGGATGAAGGCCAAGAGAGTGGCTCTGCATCCTCCCACAGACCCATTGTCCCTTTTAGTGCTTATCATTCTGCAAACCCTCAAGAAATATTTGTTTACTGGATGAATAACAAAGAAAACCTGCAAGATGGTTCTGAATTGCACAGCAAGACACACACCAACAAACCCAAGATTGAGTAAGGCCTTCTTGGTACCAACCCACCAACTGTTAACGATATTTTTTCTTATTGAATTAATAGTAATAGTTCTCCCATCTGCTTTAGAGGGGAACTTTAAAATGAGCTAGGAATTATACAAAACTCTGATTAACTATCTGGATTCTCATGGAAAACCTGCGCTGTATGTATGTATGTATGTATTATGTATGTATATGTTATACAATCCTAATGATAAATAAAGAACTCGAGCTCAACAGGTTATGAAACTTAGGCAATGACAGATGTTAATCAAGGAGCCAGCTTTGACACCAGGGCTTATTCCTAGCTCCAGCCCCCACCTCACTGCACATAACCTTTTTATTCCACTCCTTCCTCTTTCATCCTCATTTCATCCATAGAGAGTGCACAGAGGGGGCACAGATATAAGCGCCAGTGGTTTCAACACGGGTTCCTATGATAGCTCCGATTCTAAATTACAGAAAGGATTCTTCAACGTTTTCTTTTCACACCATTTTTTTTTTGCCTGAGAAATTTCTACATAACCCTGGATATAAATGTGTAGGAGATTGGTATATAAATAAAATATTTACTGATAACCTATCATAAAGAAAATTATTTCAAAACAATACTTTGATATGCATATAATTTTACTGATTATGAAACATGAAAGCAAATTTTCATGCTAATGAGATAAATGTTCATGTTAGTCTAACACAATACAATCTACAGACATACTAATTTGGTACTTCTAGGCTAAAGAATGATAATAGAAAAAATATCGTGTTTTTTTCTGTAATTAAACTATTACATTTCTCCAAGAGTAGTACTTTCATGCAATAAAAACACTGTAATTCATAAGTAGTATGGAATCTGAGCTGCAGTGTCTCAGGCAGCATTTGATAATGCTGTATGTGGGATGGCAGGCACAACACCGTGTATGTGATGTGTGCTCAGAATCAAAGATGCAGGGACACTGAACAATGCAAAACAGGAGAACGTTGTTACGAACACCCTGGATGTTTAATTTTGAATTACTTTGTGGCTGATCTACATTCAGACATATTTTGACTCTGGGTCAAATTTTCACAACCCCCACCTTCAGTTATGTTGCCTATGTGAGGCTGAAATGCAGTTTAAGAAGCACCGAGTTTAGGGATATCAACATAAAGAATGGATATACACCCCCTAAAAATATTACAGTCCTTCCTATTCTTAGAAACTTTTTTTCGGGGGACCGTCTTTGGTGCATGGACTAATTGCTGATAATCTGCCTGCTTTGACCTTCTCTGGGATAGAACTGGAATAAAGGGATTCTCCGTGCTCATGTGCACAGATGTGCTCTGATATTTGCCAGAGAGCTACAGAGGCTTCCATAGCCAACCAGGTAGTGGGAAATTTGAGTTCCGTCCCATGTCTCACATCTGTCTGTTTTCCATGTCTGTGGGTCCTATTCTGAATGTTGTCCTTTCTTGGTCAATACTGGTCCCATCTGCATCTTCCCCATCCCCCACCAGCTGTCTTTTTGGAAAGCTCAGCAACTAATTAGTTTTCCCGTCAAGAACACTTATTCCTGACAAGAGGTTTTGTGTTATACTAAACGCTCTTGGATTTGCTTCTTCCTGCTTTTGACTGGCTCTGCATTCATGCCATTGGCTACCTGGTAGGTTCTGGTTGCTGGGAGGCACTTTACAAAGGAAGCACTTGTCTAGTGTGTCTCAGTGTGTGACCCCTTAAGCACCACCTATGAGATGCACATGCTCACTGGCTACTGGAGACATGCTGTGGGTGGAGAGCTTGTGAGTAGACACCTAACATGTCCATGTAGGAGGCTACTGTTATCAGTTTCACTGAGATCAGCAAATCATGTTAAAGCATCGACCTTTTTCAGTGAGTGTTAACAGGGGGCAAGGGTCTTCGCCTTCTAGTCAGAAAGACTTTGTCTTGAGAATACAGCTTGTCGAGTCATGAAACAGATGACACACTAGTATAATTGTGATGTAGGGGAGTTAAGAGGGATGTTTCAGCAACCCTTGTGGTCCAAAAGCTAATGGAATTGTGTGTGTCGCGTGCGCGCGTGCGTATCGGGGGAGGGAGATCAAAATACATGCAGTCCAAACTAATTTTCAAAAAAAAAAAAAATCCAAGGGAACACAAACCCCAACCCCACCTTTTTTTTTTATCTCCTTCTGATTTTCCAATTAAAAAAAAAAATGGGAGCCAAAAGACCTACTGATCAGTGGGATATTTCTAAGGCAGTTGTGTAGCTGTGAAAATAAAGGTAAGACTACCACAGTGTATAACTTTACATTGTACATCGTACCAGACTACAGTGTGAGTGATATTCCCTAGATTCCTACCACAGGCCACCCTGCTAATCACCTAGTCCAGTACTTGGCACAGTCTCCCACAGTAGGGCAAGCTGCTAAGCTCCTAGCCCAATACTGGACAAATGTTGCAGGAATACAGACTCCCTCTCCTCTGTTAACTGGGACAGACTCAATTGGCAGTGCCCACTTACCCATGGGCCTTTGACTCCTCAGGTGGAAGCTGAAAGATAAACCACCTTTTAAACGATCTCATACCCGTAAGTAGCAAAGGCCTTGAATGGCAACAGAGACTCAAGCAAACCTGACCATTCACAGAATTCTCACAGACGGGTGCTTTCAAAATGATGGTTCCCTCCTGAACGCTTCGCCATCTCCCAAGGTGAGAGGAGGCAGATGAACTGATGGGAAGTGAGAAAGAATGAGCTCACACACAGGACGCTAAGAGTGTTGATTAGAAATATTTCCCAGCAGTTCAAGAGCCAGTGCTTCATGCAGGAAATGTCACTACCTGATATTTTAGCAAAGGAAGCTCACACTTACTCACTCCCGATTGCAGACAGGTTCTGTGATGGTGAGGACAGCCAGTGACGTGTGCCCTGATGATCAGGCAGGGAGAATCTTACTCAATATGGTTCTGAAATTCAACCACCACTGGATAAAATCCAGCCTCAGAATAAAGGCACCATGAGCTATCTCAGGAAAGGCGACTTGAATGAAAACTGAAAAAGTGGACCCACTTAATTCAAACAGTTGAGATGGAGCTAGGGCATCCTCGGATAGGAGAAGGGCTAACTTAACTTTATTTTCACCAGCAACAACACCCTTTAAAAACAAATCATACATGTAAGAGATCAACCTTCACCCCTACTTATCTCAGATAAGCAGCGCACCATGGGTCTGGAAATGTCCTGTGTTTGTGGCAGATGTGACCTTTACAGACCCCTTCAGTGTTGAGGGATGAGGAATCTGGTCTTTCCCTGTGATCATGGACAACACCACTGTCTTCCAGCACCATTGAGCTTTTACTTTCACTCCTTCTAACCTTTGTGCATCTCAGGAAAAGAAAGTTCTAGAAAAGCAGTCCCAAAGCAGCAGGCATAGTTTTGTCCCGAAGACAAGTGCACAATGCGGCCAACAAAGAGGTCACAAACTGTATGACCTTAGAGAAAGTGCTCCACTTCTCTGGGATTACAGTTTCATATCTTTTCCATGGGAGTTTGGATTATTACTGTAAGGTATGTACAAGTTCTGACAGCCAGTGATTCTAATAAAAATGGAAGGATTCCCCTTGTTTCTTATATGGCAAGGCCTATGGCCTTTAGAAAATCTATATTTTTCTACTACAATTTTACCATTATGACATACATAAACACTGTATGGCTAGAGCTGCAGTGGCAACATGTCAGGTGTACAGAGCCATCAGAGGGCAATGCAGACAGAAAGGCTTGGTGAGCGGTACTGCTATACATACCAGAGATATCTCACACATTAGATCACATGTCCAAACAGGATAACAAGGTCTACAAGGCAAAGGCTGGCAGTGGGAACAGGAGTACAAACGTGTGGACAATTTGAAAAGCCTCATTATATGAAATCCACTGATTTGGTTATGAGGTCACAAAATTCAACCCTAAAACAACTCAACTATCTGATACATGACCGATTGCCACACAAGCTTTGTGAAGAGCAAGTCAAATGAGAGGGCGTAGGTCTATACACCTGAAACCCCAACACCTATGAAGCTTAGGCAGGAGGATTGCATGGCCAAGGCCAGACTGGGCTACATATTGCATTAGAGATCATACCGGGCTATAGAGTGAGACTATCTCAACAAAAGTGAATGAGAAAGAGGTAATAAACCATGTCTATATCCAAGAAATTAAAAATATGTAAATATTTTCTGAATGACATGACACTAGGAAGGAAGAAATAGACACCAAAGCAAAGTAATGTAGCAGTATACAAGATAAACTAAAAAAAAAAAAGTAACCCTCATTTACACAGGTGATAAACAGGCTGAGAAAGAAATTATAAAAACATCACCCTTTACAATAGCCACAAATAGCATAAAATATTTTGGTGTAACCCTAACCAAATGAGTGAAAGACCTTTATGACAAGAACTTTTAAACTATGAAAAAAGAAATTGAAGAAAGCACCAGAAAACAGAAAGATCACCCATGCTCATGGATAGGTATAATAAACATAGTAAAAGTGGCAATTTTGCCAAAAGCAGGCTACAGATTCAGTGCAATGCCAATCAAAATCCCAGAGAAATTCTTCGCAGACCTTGAAAGACTAATACTCAATTTCATGTGGAAAAACAAAAAAACTCAGTATAGCCAAAACAATCCTGTACAATAAAGGAACTTTGATGTGGGAGTGATTTCTTACTAATAAAGAAACTGCCTAGGCCCATTTGATAGGCCAACCCTTAGGTAGGCGGAGAAAGCAGAACAGGATGCTGGGAGAAAGAAGCTGAGTGAGGAGTCGCCATGATTCTCCCGCTCCAGACAGACACAGGTTAAAATCCTCCCTGGTAAGCCACCTCGTGGGCTACACAGAATATTAGAAATGGGTTAGAACAATATGTAAGAGCTAGCCAATAAGAAGCTGGAACTAGCCGGGCCAGGCAGTGTTTGAAAGAATACAGTTTCCGTGTAATTATTTCTGGGCGTAAGCTAGCCATGCCAGCGGCCGGGTGCCGGGGACGCAGCCCCGCTGCTCTAATTTCAACAGATGGTGCCCAGACGTGATGGGCTAAATCCACTTAAAAACCTGAGAGGGCTTTAAAAGGATAGAGAGAGAGAATTTAAGACAGCTTTTTGTTGTCTCTGGGTTGCGTACCGCAAAGAAATTGTCCTGACTCAGCAGCAGGAAAAAACTGGCTGTTTTAAAATGCCAGCTTTCTGGGCTGTGCTGCCATTGCGTTCTCTGTCTGGCTCCTGCGGGAGACAGAGCTTTTGAATAGAGCATTTGGAATAAAGCTCTACGGCTTGCTTGATGGCAATGTGGACTGCTGTGTGCCTGGAACTGTAAATGGTTCAGGGGCACCAAATGGATCTGAGGCTGCCATGCTGAACTGTGCTGACCTCAGGCAGGAACTACCATAATTGCCATAATAACAGCGCAGTTAAGGTTTAGACTGGGCAGGACACAGGCAGTACCATATTACTTGTACATGGTGCAACTTAAGTTTTTAAGAAGTGCTTAACATTTTAAGAAATGCTCCTGGATAGTAAAAAAATTACAGATTCACAATAAAACAGATTCAGACATAAAAGACCACACTGTTGGATAAATTTACGTAGGCTTGAGAGAGAAAAAAAGAATATAGAGAATAAAGTTAATGGTTTAAAAAAAAAGGCTAAAGTCTTTAAAGAGACAGAGTACAGATAGTTATAGATTAAAAGAAATAAAGAAAAATAAGCCACGTAAAAATGTAAAATTCACAGAGAGTCTGGATTATGTACATTGTGATTTCTTTAAAATTTTTACTGTGAAGGAGCTAAGTACAGAGAGACAATTCATTACATGGGCTGCCAAGCTAAACCAGAATGGATATAAGGGTATTACGATTTCAAGTTTTGAGTATAAGGACATGATGCTTTGGAGAGGGTTTTCTTTTGTTTTCACAGAAAACCAGACCCTGCGGATTGATTCTATTCCGATTTGGTATGATAGACCACGCCCTCCTGAAAGGTTGCTGTGAA
>NW_026067915.1:5520571-5532756 GCF_014885135.2 Alexandromys fortis | reverse complement strand
TGATGTGGGAGTGATTTCTTACTAATAAAGAAACTGCCTAGGCCCATTTGATAGGCCAACCCTTAGGTAGGCGGAGAAAGCAGAACAGGATGCTGGGAGAAAGAAGCTGAGTGAGGAGTCGCCATGATTCTCCCGCTCCAGACAGACACAGGTTAAAATCCTCCCTGGTAAGCCACCTCGTGGGCTACACAGAATATTAGAAATGGGTTAGAACAATATGTAAGAGCTAGCCAATAAGAAGCTGGAACTAGCCGGGCCAGGCAGTGTTTGAAAGAATACAGTTTCCGTGTAATTATTTCTGGGCATAAGCTAGCCATGTGGGCGGCCGGGTGCCGGAGACGCAGCCCTGCCGCTGCTCCTATTTCAACAGAACTTCTGGAGGCATCACAATCCCAGACTTCAAACTCTACTGTGGAGCTACAGTAATGAGAACAGATTGGTATTGGCAAAAAAAAAAAAAAAAACAGACAGGAGGACCAATCAAATCCATCAAAGACCTGAATATCAATCCACACACATACGAATACCTGATTTTTGACAAAGCAAAAAATACCAAATGGAAAAAAGAAAGCATATTCAACAAATTGTGCTGGCATAACTTGATATCAACACATAGAAGAATGCAAATAGATCCATAGCTATTGCCATGCACAGAACTCAAAGTCAAATGAATCAAAGGCCTCAAAATAAAACCAATCCCACTGAACCTCATAGAAGAGAAAGTGGGAAGTACACTTGAACGCATTAGCACAGGAGACCAATTCCTGAATATAACCCCAGTAGTATAGATACTGAGAGCAACAATCAGTAAATGGGACCTCCTGAAACTGAGAAGCTTCTGTAAAACAAAGGGCATGGTCAACAAGACAAAATGGCAGCCTACAGAATGGGTAAAGATCTTCAGCAATCCCACATTGGACAGAAGACTGGTCTCCAAAATATACAAAGAACTCAAGAAACTTGACATCCAAAGAACAAATAATCCAATTTAAAAAATGGGATGCAGACCTAAATAGAGAACTCTCTACAGACAAATCTCAAAAGGCTGAAAGACACTTAAGAAAATGTTCAACATCCTTAGTCATCAGAGAAATGAAAATCAAAACAACCCTGAGATTCTGTCTTACACCTGTCAGAATGACCAAGATCAAAAACACTGGTGACAACTTATGCTACAGAACATGTGGGGTAGGGGGAACATTCTTCCATTGCTGGTGGGAGTATAAACTTATACAGCTATTTTAGAAATTAGTATGGCTATGTCTCAGAAAATTGGGAAACAATCTACCTCAAGATCCAGAAATACTACTATTGGATATATACCCAATGATGCTCAATCATATCACAAGGACATGTGCTCAATTTGTTCATAGCAACATTATTTGTAATAGCCAGAATCCATGGTGAAGGATTCTGCAATGAATCCAATGGAACAGCAGAGACTAAGTTTCATAGGCTGGAGGGAAAGCCTACTAACGCATAGAAAGGGATGATGCCAGAAGAAGCCTGTGGAAAACTGCCTGATAGATAGAAGAGGGATGCTGCCTTCATTGGGCATGACGGGGAGGACAGATGATGCTCCAGACATAACAGTGAAAAGAACAGCCCTACATTGATGGCTGCCATTCCCGTGGTGACCCAAAAAAAAAAAAAAAAAAAAAAAAAACAGCATTTGATAAAGGAATAGAGAAGAACGTTAGTGACCTAGGAGATTAAAGGATATGTAAAATAAGTATATAATTGCAGCAATTGTAACACAATTAATAAAAACCCAGAGATAGATATTGGGGTTCAACCTGAAGGTCAGAAAAGCCACTGGCTCTTACCTCTACCTCAGTCTGAAATGGCAATCCTGCCTCCAGGAATCTCAGAATGAGATTGTGTGTGAGAATCATCTCTTCCAGTCTTATATTCCTTTCTAGGGTTTGGATTAAAGGTATGTACCACTACTGTCCAGTCTCTATGGCAAACTAGTGTGACCACTGGGAATAAAGGTGTGTGACACCACTGCCTGGTCTGTAAGGCTGACCAGTGGGGCTGTTTTACTCTCTGATCGTCAGGCAAACTTTACTTATTAGAATACAAATGAAATATCACTATATATAGTGGTGAAGAGAAGATAAAACAAAGAGTAGATGTGGTATTTTGATTTAGGTGTGGGCTTGCTAGCTGGAGATTGTGAATTTACCCTATATTTTAGTCTCTCCTGAAAATGTGAACAAGAACTTTGAGTGTGTACATGGAGGATTATTTGTGTCTCAGTCATGCAGTTGAAATGAATAGAGAGAAGAGCAAGTGTTGCGTTGCTGTTCCCTATAGATTGAAAGAGATTCTCAAGAGGGCAGAGAGATTCCTTCCCCCCAGTTATATATGCAGTAAGAATTGCTGGGTAAGGAGGCAACTTCCCAGAGGAGCAGCCACCCGCAAATTGGAATGGCTCTAGGAACTCTAGGAATGCAGCTTTCATGAGTGGTTGCTTGTGTTGGGGTGTGCTTTTCAGTTATGCAACTACCTAGGAGACACCTATGCTCCTATAAGTCATCCCAACCAAAAAACATTTGTTTCTCTGGTCTCTCACTGCCATCCCAAGCCTGAGTGATTGGGTGTTTTTCGCATCTCTTTAGTAAATGTAACACAAGTTATGCATAATTGCAGATGAAAACAGAGGCTCACGATATGTGGTGTGGAGAGGAGTGGAGTGAAGCAAGAAGGGTTCGATAAAGAAACTGGGAGAATCAGTCACTTGAACATCACCACAAGGTCATGGGGTCATTGTAGAGCTACCACCGAGCAAGTAAGCTGGACAGTGAGATCTATACACAGCACTGTTAGAAATGCGTCACAGTGGGCTGATGACCAGACTCAAAAGCAGAAAGACAGAAGGGAATGAAACAGGAAGAAGGCAAGATGTCATTGCAGAGAGGATGTATCAATGAAATGAGAAGACGGGGTCCTTTGCGGGGATGTCTATGTAGATGCTAAACTTTAGCTAAAAGTAAGGACCTGAGGCTGAAGGTATTCATTGACCAAAGGGGTGTGACCAGGAACTCGGGGGAGAAGCAAGTGTGGGTGGGAAGAATGTGTGGAGCTGGGGGGATGTCCCAGTGTAAAGTGCTCGCCGTGCAAGCCTGACAACCTGAGTTTGGACCCCCAGCATCCATATAAAATCTAGACATAGTGGTCCATACACCTGCTATCCCAGCACTCCTGTGGAAGGGGTGGAGGTGGAGGCAGGGTGATATCTAGAAACTTCAGTCAGCAAGCAGCCAATGACAAGAGACTGTCTCAAACAAGGTGAAAGGTGAAGACTAACACTGGAATTTTAGCCTGATTTCTACACACTTGCTGTGGTATGCACACACATGCACGCATGCACAGATTTGTTTTTAAATCTCTGAAGAGACTATGGGGGAAGTGCTACTTAGGGTTCAGCCAGCTATTGTTCTAAGCAAGATGGAGGACCCAATATCTGTGCAAATTACACAATTGAAGAAATTTTCTCTTGGGAGAAGTCTTGAGAACAGCAAGTAGAAGTGAGGGGGTGTTTGTTTGGGATCTGTAAAGAAAACATGTGGATTAACGCAGGGGTAGAGACTGCCTTTTATAGATTAAGAAAGGCCCAGGAATGATGAGGGCTGGCAACCAATGTACTGCCCAAGACTGTGGGCCTCCTGCATTGCTTTGTTCTGCTTTATTTGTTTTATTTTGTTTTGACAGAAATAATGTGCAGGCCTCCTGATACGATCACGGCTCTGCATAAGTCAAATTTCTGCTTTTCTCCACATGAGAATCATATAAAAGTCACCAAGAGAATAAAGAAGAAAACTGTCAAATTCCATTTTTAGTGAGACCAGGGGACATATTTAATCCTCAGTGCCTCCAAACATATAAAAGAGCTGCCAAGAGCAGCTGAGAGCAAGCAGGGGCTCTTCCAAAGAGAGGAATAAGAAGAATCAACACAGATGAGAGACTTCGGCATGGACAGATTTTTGGGAAGGATCAACAAAATTTGCTTGAATGTGAAGCTATCCCCTGGAGTGTAAAAGGTGTTTCTGATCTGGTGAAGTGGGTGTGGGTGGGCTGAGCAGGGGGAGCAGGGGGAGCAGGGGGAGGGGTGGCCAAAGTCCTGTACAGAGAAAATGCGAGTGGGTTAGACAGAGCACTAGGGTAGGTGTCTCCATAGCTGCAGAGAAGGGGAAACCGATCGGGCCCTTCTCATCAAAGAGACATTCTCTGCTTATAACTAACTCAAGAAAATCCAAGTTGTCAGAGACAAGGGGAAAACGGGCACCAGCACAGGCATGCTACAAGAAAAATAACCTTTGAAATGTTGAAGAGGGCAGAGAAACACTTACAAAGCATGACCATTACATAGGCTGTAAAAACTGTGATCAAAATGCTTTACCACAGATTTTAAGCATGGAAAAAATCATTCCATTTACTAGGAAAGACTACAGAGAGGAAACAAAAGACATCAGGAAAGAGCCGACTGAAGTGCGAGAAGGAGAATTTGTAGAACTCAAAAGAAGCAACAGAAGGAAAACAATTACAAGGAAAGAAGCAGAATGAATATTCAAAGAGGGGATGTAAGAGAGCCCAGTGAAGATGAGATGCTAGATGTGTGAAAAGTGGGGGAGAGCTCACAGATGAGGGTATGTGTATATATAAAATCTTAGACATACACACACACGTGTATGTGTGTGTGTGTGTCTATATATGTATGTTTCCAACCAGAAACATTTAGGCTTTTACCCTGAGGTTGAATGATTCTCAAATGAGGTTGATCTCTCTGCTAGTTCTGCTAATTTTGCTCTAAGATGAGCAAAATTAAAGAATCTCTGATACAGAGGAGTGGGTAGTGAACCAGACACCTAGGTTTTTCGAAGAGGAACAGATGTTAATAAAGAAAGATGAAGATGCCCATGTCTTTCTTCCTCTCATGCAGGCTGAACTTTCTCAGTGCCTCTCAGCCCATTCTCTTGAAAATCTCAAGTTGCATCAAGTCAGCTTGTCCTCAGACATCGTGGTAAAACTAGGGGTGCTATCAAGAACCATGAGGAGAAAACAGAGCAGAAGAAAACACAACAGAAAAGGAGACAAGATGACGACCATTTGTGGCAGACCTCAGACACTTCAAGGCACCATTGCATACTTTTAACCTTCATTATGCCTGGAAGTGAGAGGTGAGCTGGCCTGGGCTGGTGCCAAGAACCATGTGTAAGTTCCCAGGAACTCTGAAAATTGGTTACTAAGTGTAGCTATTATTAAAGATTAGATTATATAAATTTTAACTTAAAAACATAGATTATAGGCATTTAAAGTTCATCATTTCCCAGTAATACTATATTTTCCTCTTATTAATGTCCTTACAATTCTTTACTTTTAGTGCATTGTAGCAAGAGAGAAAACACTACCCAATTATGTTTTGATGTTATATTGGTTGCTTGGAATCAGCCACTCTGGGGTATTTACACCATGTAAGCTAGGTTAACTGAAAGTCGATGTTCTTATTTATTTTCCTCCTGTTTTCATTTTTGGAGAAGGCTGTAAAACATTTAACAGCACCCTTCTAGGCCTGCCCCTCCGTCTACAGATGAGAAATTGAAGACAAACAAAAGAGACCATGTTTGAAAGAAACAAAGCAACAGTTCAGTCTGTCTTCTGCTATTACCTGTTAGATCCGTGCAGACGTCATCAAGGAGCCTTATTGACAGATTAAGAAAGTGACAACTTCTGTTCTGGGGGAGACAACATCTTAAATCTAAAGATTAAAGCAGTGACTTTCTCAAAGTCTCCTCCTCTACCTCATACAAATTAGGTGTTAGGGCTGGAGAGATGGCTCAGCCATTAAGAGGGCTTGTTGCTCTTTCAGAGGATCCAGGTTCAATTTCCAGAACCCACATGGTAGCTCACAACCATCTGTAAGGGATTTTATGCCCTCTTCTGACCTCCATGGGAACAAGGCATGCATGTGGTACACACATGCAAAGAAAACACCCATATACATAAAGTAGTAAAATAAACCTTAGGTATTTAATTCAAGAAAACTGTCTGCTCCTAATGTAGGTTAGACAGCCTAATAATATTTTGCTGAGCCAAGCACGCTTGTAATCCCTGCACTCAAGAATCAGAGGCAGGAGGTTGACTGCAATTTCAAGGCCATCTTGGGCAACATAGCGAGATGCTGTAGCGAAACAGAAAAAAAAATCAACAACAGCAATAATTAAAATAATACCTTGCTTGACTAGAAATCCTTTTTTCTTTAACTAGCTGTTGAGATAGGGCTGGGAAGACAGTTCCCTCAGTCAAGTGCCTCTTGTAAGAGCTTGAAGACCAGAGTTTAAATCCTCAGCACCTGTGTAGAGTTGGGTTCGTGTCTTGTGATGCAGATATACTGGAGATACGGGTGCAGACTGGGCAGATCCTGAAGCTCACTGAGCAGGCAGCCTAGCTAAGCTGTGAGCTACGGGCTCAATGACAAAAGATCTCATAAAGTACGGCTACAAGAAAGCAAGGAAGACACTTCAACTCAATCTATGCTCCACACACATGAACAAGTACATGGGCCACATTAATACACATTTAATTAAACAAATCATACAAAACCTCATTTACATAGAATGAAGTCATAATAAACTTTTAAAAAACCACCTAAACTTTCTCCTATTATTGATACGTTACTGAAAGTATTGCTTTATTTTTACCAAATGAATTATTATAACCTAGAAATCCTTTAAAAATGTTTTAACTGCAATAAAAGAAACAATAACTTTAAAAATAAGAAAAATATTTCTCAAAACAGGAGATCATTCCAAGCAGTTTTTTTAAAAAAAAAAGAAAGAAAACAAAAACATAAAAACTACTTTTTAACTTCCCAGTATTTACAAGCAAATGGAATTTTAAAAAAATAATCTATTCCCTAAGCAAGTCACCCATCTTCCCATATTGATTGAATATCTGTGAGTTAGAGACTTTCTTGCTTTATTACACCTGAGACTTTGTCCCTTGTAACAGAGAAATTAAAAAGCAGATTGCCTAACTCATAAAGAAGAAGCAGATCATGTGGAAAATACTTACAACACTTTCCAAATCAAAACCCAAATCACAGAGCTGGGGGGTAGCCCAAAGGCAGAGCACCTGTCTAGCATTTGTGCGATCTGTGTTTTATTTTCAGCACTATAGGAAAAAAATCATTGACACTCTCATCATCCCAAATCCACCCCTGCTTAAAACTATGTCTGTGTGCATTTCGTCTTGCTAGGTTATAAAAATGAAGAACAGAATTTCCCATCAACCTTTTGACACTGACTCACTCCTGAATCTTTTACCTGCACCAATGATCTACTAAGCTACATCTAATATACGTATCCTAGAAATCTTTCCCATGATTCCATGGTCTTTTTCTGTGCCCAAAAGGTGAAGTTGGTGATGGAATCATTTTTCTTGCCTAACATCCATTAGGTGTTGGGAATTCGCATCCCCAGAATCCAGTAAAAGAGAGATACCATATGCCCCATCTGAAAAGTCATCTCTAGGGTCTATTTCTGCCAAACTCTGCAGACTACAGGAGAAGGGCTGAGGAGAGAGGTTCCGCTGTCCCCAAATGAGGGAGTCTCATCCTGTCTCTGCCATCTCTTGGTGGTGTCTCTCTGCACATTCTTTTCTATGCCTCCATTTCTGCAGCTAGGCATGGGAACATGTAGACACCCACATATTTACCTGAAACTGCTGTGGCTACGTGTCCTATGGAAACGAGGTTGCTTTAGAGTTCACAAAGATGACAATGACTCGTGAGAGATAGCGTTGCCCCATAGAGGGCAATAGAACATCTACTGCGTACGTGACGGTGTCTTCAGAAGTGTCTCGGCAGCACCATGTAAACACATAAATATTACCAAGTCACAATGCTTGGAGACCCGTTGTAGGTGACAGAAATAAAGTTATGACTGGCCTCCTGTGTTTCAGGTCAGAATTTTCCAATGAGTGGAGCCAAAAGTCTTGTCAAGTGTTAATGCAAATGAGTGTGGAAATGTTCAATTTCAGGGTTTTAGAATTTTTTAAATCATGGACAAGAGAGTGGGAACCTATAAGAGCTCCTAGGTCATCATGGGGGATGAGAGCTTAGCTGTCAGTGGCCTGGTGAAGACTCGAGATCTAATGAGTATCACCATAGCAACAGCAGCCACCCTGACTACACCCCAGCACTGTTTCTGCTTACTGCTCTGGTTAGCTCTGATCCACAAGCTCACTTATCTCGTACACGTATCCTTTTCTCTCCTATGTAGCTGTTACGTGCATCAACTCCAAGCTTCATATTTTTGGTGTTTTGGGCTGTGTCTTGCTATGTCACTTTGACCAGCCTGGAACTTTCTATATAAAGGACATTGGCCTTGGAATTACAGCATCCCAGCGTAATCTCCTAAATGCTGGGATTATATCCAATTTGTTCTTTTTGAGAGGACAGAGCTGTGGTGCAGTGTAGCCTTCTCAAACTGGTGATGCCCCTGCCGTTACCTCCTGAGTGCTGGGATTACAAGCATGAGCCACTATCCCCAGCTTGGTCTTCACTGTTTCTTACTTGGTCTCCACTATGGGCCCTCTCCTCCACCCTTCTGCCTCCAGAGTACCAACCTCCTCTGTCAGCAGAGTATTACTCTAGAACATACCAGTGTGACCTTGCGTCTCCCTGAGTCTCCACTGTTTTTCCACCACAGACTTCATGAAGCCTGACTTGCTAGGCATTGTCTACAAAACCAGTTCTTAACTGACCTTCTTCAACAGCTGATACATCCTTCCATCTACTTTAAGAAAATTCTATATGACTCCAGAGGACAAAGGCACATAAAAACAGGTATATAAATCAAACATTCGCTGATAATACATCATAAGGAAATGTTGTTTAAAACAATTGTTGATATACATATATTTTTCCACTCATTGAAGAGGAGAGTCAGTTTGTGTACTAATGAGATACATTGCTTGTTTTGTAGCACAATACTACCCAAAGATATACTAATCTGGTAACTTACATGCTCAGAGAACATAACAAGTCTTTGATTTCTGTCAGGAAGCCATTTCATTTCTTCAAATGCAAAATACTTTGCATGTACAGTAAAAACACGGCAATTCATTACACAGAACTCTCAACTCTGGGCAGAATAGTTGCAGACAGCATGCACTGGTGCCACAGGGTATAAGTGTAGTGTAAACTGCACATATGTGTTCAGAACCAAGGCTTCAGTGACATCACATTACGCAACACAGGCAAGGATGAGATTATTTTGTGTCACTGTGCATCAGAAGACTGTTGGAGCATTTATTCAAAAGGAAACCTTTAACCCCTGACTACTGTCAGCACTGAAAACTGACATCTGCATAATGGAAGTTCAGGTCTAACATTGTGTCCCAAGGTTAACTGGATGGCAGAGGCTTCTGTTGTACCTCAAGACTACGATGTCAAAGGTTTACATTGTGCCCCAAAGCTAAGATGTCAGAGGTTTGCATTGTTCTCCAAGGGCAAAGGATGGCAGAGGTTTGCTGCCTAAATGACAAAGCTGGACCTCTTCCTCTTTCCATAACAGAAACGAATCAGTTCAGGCAAAGCCCAGAGAGAACAGGTAGCTTTCATCCCCTCTACCGTGGAAGGTGACAAATGACGTCCTGGTCATTTGAGAAGGGGCGGAACTGGGTGGGCTGCCTTCCGGAGATCAAGTGAGATGCACGGCATAGAGGCTGCAGGGTGCTTGGTGGCCATGGGGTCTTCCCTGTGCATAGGTTGCACCTGGCTATTGGTAACATTGGTGTTATACTTTCCACACTAGCAGGAGTAGCCACTGGGAGCCCAGAGTTCTCCTCAGCTGACATCCTGACCCAGACAGAAACAGCTGGGGTTCCCTTGCCTCCCTCCAGATGATGCAGGAGAGAAACGGCCATTTCCAGCCAGGCTCTACCAGCTTAGTGAGTCTGAGTGACGGAAGTGATGAGATTTAAATGAGACCAATTTACATCTTAAGTTTTTTCCTCCCAAGACCGTGTTTTTCAAAGATGAATATTTCAGTGTTGAAACCATGGCCATCCTTCCAAAAACTCCACATGCCAGTTTTCCTCTGACAGTAGGAGAAGTCACTTGGCAGTTCTCTGTGGTGTGTGGATGGGAAGTCAGAAATGAGAAAATGAAGTAAGACCCACATATGTGCACACTCTGGGCTGCAGATGTTCCTCTGTGGACAATTTTATAGACTATGAAGGGTTGGTGCAGTGCACAGTTCCAAAGGGAATACATTTTTATGTAGGGGTGTGCTTGAATGAAACATGCGTAGCATATAGGCCCAGGCTGGGCACCTGGTCCTTGCACCTGCCCAGAGCTAATTATGTGTCCTGCCCACACAATCCCATTTCCTTCCTCTTCCTTCTCACAAGTCGTGGGCCTGCTCCCGTCTAAAGCTCTTCCAACCTACAACGCTCATTTATTCTGTTGCTCTTTACAGTGACACCAATGGTGAGGATGTGCATAGAAGCTACCATCCTTCAGAAAGAGAAAGGATGGATGCACGGTGCCCTATTCATAAATTCTTATGCTGCTAGCAGGCTAATAGATGTACAACAAACAGAATAATTTTATAAAGCATATCCTATGTTATAAATGAATAATCTTACCTCAATATATGCTTTATGAAGAACTAAAATAGCATACATATAGCGAATTGACCACTGAGTCAAGTTTTAAGATGACTTGAAATGGAATAATGAAAAGTAATTCTTAAAAAGTAAAAGTTAAAAGCATTCATTCAGTAAATATTAATATATCACATACTATTTGCTACATTGTGAAGCAGAATAAAAAAGTCTGCCATTATGGTTTTAGTAAGTTCTAGACCTTATGAAATGAGAGACCATCACATTCTATATATCATTGCAAGAAGGTGTATCATGGAGTATCTATTCAAATTTTCAAAACAACTCCCTCCCAAGACTCACCATTATCTTCCTTCTATTATCTATCTATCTATCTATCTATCTATCTATCTATCTATCTATCTATCTATCTATCTATCTTATATGCAAGGCCTTGCTATGCCTCCCTGAGTTGCAAGAATTTACTATGTAGACCGAGCTGGCCTTGAACTCATGGATGATGGTACTGTCTTTCCATCCTGAGCATTACAGGCAGGCACCATCACAGCTGTAACGCAGAATATACATCACAGGGTGATGCCAGTTATCCTGTGTTCCACCCTAAAGTACTAAAGCAATGAAATCACTCTACAGAAGAAGAGCATGTTTTCATCCAATTCCCCTTGTGAAGAATACCAAGGCTGTATGCACACTATCCCTATCACAATGTGTGCTTTCATACATGCCTCCCGAGTTTCTCAATGCTGCACATAGATGACCATAAGCAATATATGCAGTATATGCAGGATTTATGTTCAGCTAACACTGAACCACTGCTGCTGGCAGAGAGAGAGTTAGGTACTGGAAAAGCCTCCATTTTTAATTTTTAAAATCCTGTTGGAATTTTTACTGGGACCACATTAAAATGATAGGTTAATCTGTATAGAATTAACACCCTTAAAAGAATCAATTACTATCTTCTCTGTTGCAGTTTTAAGAGCTGTTCTGTAATCTTCTCTGTAAGAACACAGTGCATGTGGGGAATGAATTTACTCATAGGTGTTCTATAATTTTGTGTGACTGTAATTATATGTTTAACTGTAGCTCTTCTAATTGATTGCTGTTAGTATATGGTTCACTACTGGAAATTTTAATATTTTATCTTGAAAAACTCTGAGCTTTTCTTTTAATTGCTGTTGATTCCATTGGTTTTCCAGCCCTACATAACTATGGCAGGAACTACTAATCATAGACCAGCATAGAGCTGCTACATTTTTGTTGTGAATGACAACATTCCCCTGTGCCCTGGCTATCCTTCACTGCACCCCTGCTGTACAAAACCCTCATTGTTAGCCCCTCGCTGCACACCCCCTCACTGCACACCCCCTCACTGCACACCCCCTCACTGCACAGCCCTCTTGAACACCCCCTCACTGCACACCCCCCTCACTGCACACCCCCTCACTGCGCACCCCCTCACTGCACACCCCCTCACTTTACAGCCCCTCACTGCACACCTCCTCACTTTACAGCCCCTCACTGCACACCCCCTCACTGCACAACACCCTCAC
>NW_026067915.1:5494221-5520498 GCF_014885135.2 Alexandromys fortis | reverse complement strand
CTGCACACCCCCTCACTGCACAACACCCTCACAGCACAGCACCCTCACTGCACACCCCCTCACTGCACAACACCCTCACAGCACAGCACCCTCACAGCACAGCACCCTCACTGCACACCCCCTCACTGCATAGCCCCTCACTGCACAGCACCCTCACTGCATAGTCCCTTACTTGCAGACTGCCTTCCCTGCAAGCTCATGGACACCACCTAGAAATGATATATTTCATCTCTCTTGTAGTTATCTGTTTATATCCTAGAGTTTTTTCTCTACTGATTGATTGATTGACTTATTAAGTGTTCAGGATTGAACTAGGGCTTTTCACTGTGCCACTGGCTTATACTCCCAGATCCTGTGTTCATTGTTAAGTGTCAGATCTTGAATAGAAGGTGGAATGGTGTGCATTGTACCTTCTCTTATACTTGACTATATCTAAACTTACATCAATATGAAGTTTGCCATGGTTTTTCAATAGATGTATTTGTCATGTTATATAATCCACCTACTGAATACTATCACACTGCCAGATGTACAAAGCATGAGGTCTCTGTGCTATGAGTTATAGTCAAAAAAAGAAGAGTTTTATTTTTTGGAGACAATTCTATTAGCTGAGGGAATGTGATTGCATATTTGTAGCTGAATGTCTTTGCAACTTAACTGGAAGTGGAGGCCAGCACAGAAACACAATTACATCACGTGCCTTTTCTTCTCTACTCCATTTTCCTTACATTCATTTACAACCTCCATTTGGGTTCTGTGATCCAGAAGACCCAGCTTAGGTACTGAGAGTAAATTTTTTATGCCTACTGAGACAATGTTGATAATATGCTTCATAATTTCAGGCAATAGGCAGGTATATATTGATATATAGATCTATTCTTTGCTCCTTCACTCCTGAAATAAAATCTTGCTTATACTGTTTTTATTTTGTATGTTTAGATTCATTTATTTTTATTTTATGTGTATATGTGATTTGCTTGCATGTATATCTGTGTACCATGTATGTTCCTGGTGTTAACAGAGGTCAGGGGTGGGTGTCAGATCCCCTGAGACTGCAGTGACAGACAGGCAACTATGAGCTGCCATGGTTGTAATAGGAAATCAAACCAGGGTGCTCTGTAAGAGTAAGGAGTGTTCTTTGCTGTGGAATAATCCTTTTGTACACTGTGAAGATGTATTGTTCTAATTGTTAATAAAGAACTGGCTGGCCGATAGCTAGGCAGCAAGAAGTTAGGTGGGAGAGACAAACTAAGAGAACACTGGAAAGAAGAGGGGCAGAGATTACAGCCAGATGCAGAGGAAGCAGGAGATAAAAATGCCATGTTCTAAAAAGGTACTGCCACATGGCAGAGTGTAGATAAGAATCTGGATTAATTTAACTTGGAAGAGCTAGTTAGTAACAAGTCTAAGCTATTGGCCAATCATAATCAACAGTAAGTCTCTGTGTAGTTATTTGGGGAGCTAGTGGTTCTGACAAAAATCTCTGCCTACACTTCTTAACTACTGAGTCATCTCTCCAGCTACTACACTAAATTTTACATGGTTTTATTTAGGAATTACTCACTTGTGATTTTTAACTGAATCATATTTTTTCTTTTACTATCACTATTCATTTCAGCATCAAAGTAATTCCTCTCTGTAAATTGAGCTAATATATTTTCTTCTGTGTTCTCTGAAACACATATAAAAACTTTTGTATATTTAAGATCATTTCTCTTAAGAACCACATATTACTATAATTTTAGATGGGATCAAATGTTTTAGTACTAAGTCAATTTTATGAATATTGGTTCACTGAGGTTTCCTATGTCTCTATCAGTCAATCAAATCTTAATATCAAAATGGTTTACATTAAAATATAGTTTGAAATATGTATGATATGTTAAAGCATACTCCTTCCATATAATCCAGGAAATAATTTTACAATCTTTGTGATTCCTAACTGGCCTAGTTTGCTTTCTGTTGCTGTGATAAATACCTTGGCCAAAAAAGCAACTTGAGAAAGAAAGAGGTTATTTCATCTTACAGCTTATAAATCCATCACTAAAGGAAACCAGGGCAGGGACCCAAGGAAGCTAGGGTGGGAACAAACAGACAAGAACTGAAACAGAGGCCATAGAGGGCTGCTGCTTACTAGCTTGCTCTCTGTGGTTTTCTCAGCCTCCTTTCTTATATAACCCAGGACCACCAGCCCAGGGGTGACATTGCCCACATAGGGCTGGGACCTCACATATTTATCATTAACCAAAGCAATACACCTATTGTTGATGGAGGCCACTTATTTGTTCCCGACTGCTCAACCCCAAAATAACCACACAGAAACTATATTAATTAAATCACTGCTTGGTCTATTAGCTCTAGCGTCTTATTGGCTAACTCTTACATCTTAATTTAACCCATTTCTATTAGTCTGTGTGGCTTACTGGCAAGATTCCAGCTCATCTGTTCCCAGTGGTGGCTACATAGCTTCTCCTGATCCCACCTTTTTTCTCCTAGCATTCAGTTTAGTTTTCCCCACCTACCTCTATTCTGCCCTGCACAAGCCTAAGACAGTTTCTTTATTAATCAATGGTATTCATAGCATACAGAGGGGAATCCCACATCAACCTATAGACTTGCCTTCTGGCCAATCTAATGGAAACAATTCCCCAATTTGAGGTTCCAGCCTCCAAAATGACTCTAGTTAATGTCAGGTTGTCAAAAAACTAGCTATCATACTAATTGAAATTATCATGAATGTATATAAAATGTATATGTCTGAATAGAAGTTCAACAAAACATTTATTAAAATATCAGTAAGTTGGAAACTATATCAATATCTAGGAGAATGGTTTTTCAGTGTTTTAAATGAACCCAAATGAATACTATATATCTAATACAAATGATATTCTTCAAGTAAAGACTGAGAGAAAGTTCTTGTTTTTTGCAAGTAAAAACTATCAGATAATCTATTGCTTGATTTGTTCATAGATGGAAAGACAACCAGGGCCCAGTTTCTAAACTTGTTACAGTCGTCATTAGAATTTTATCACAGTGATGAGGAAGGACACTCTTCTCATCAGGAACCAAATATTTTCCAAGCCTACTTAAAAGTCACTAATAGTTCAAAGATGTTTTCAAGCCACATTTTGCTACAACAGGGTATAAGGTCAGCTTGCATCCAAAGCATTCTCTCATTCTGTACCATGTCCTACTTAGACTGAGCAGGGATGCAAAGTAACCCCACATAGAAAGTCAGAGAGAAATTGCTGACAACAGTGACTGCCTCTGAGCATGAACACCGGAGCCCTAGTACTGTCAGATGCATCTAGGGCATCCTTCAAACTGTGAGAAAGCAGCCCCATCAAAGAAAAACAGTGTCTCTATACCTACCTGCCAGATCTTGACACAAACATGATACCTTCTCAAACCGAGCCAAAGGGATTTCAAAAAAGGAAATTCTGCGGATCTCTGTGAGTTCGAGACCAGCCTGGTCTACAGAGCTAGTGCCAGGACAGGCTCCAAAGCCACAGAGAAACACTGTCTCAAAAAAAAAAACAAAAAAATCTCTATCCAGGACCTTCTGCCTTTAATGGAGCAGAAGGAGAGAGAGCACAAGCAAGGAACTCAGGACCGCGAGGGGTGCACCCATACACTGAGACAAGGGGGATGTTCTATCGGGAACTCACCAAGGCCAGCTGGCCTGGATCTGAAAAAGCCCGGGTTAAAACCGGTCTCGCTGAACATAGTGGACAATGAGGACTACTGAGACCTCAAGAACAATGGCAATGGGTTTTTGATCCTACTGTACCTATTGGTTTCGTGGGAGCCTAGACAGTTTCGTGGATGCTCACCTTACTGGACCTGGATGGAGGTGGGTGGTCCTTGGACTTCCCACAGGGCAGGGAACCCTGATTGCTCTTTGGGCTGACGAGGGAGGGAGACTTGATTGGGGGAGGGGGAGGGAAAGGGGAGGCGGCGGTGGGGAAGAGACAAAAATCTTTAATAAATAAATAAATAAATAAATAAATAAATAAATACAAACAAAAAAAAGGAAATTCTTCACAGCATGCACAAGCATAGCAGCCCACTACCCATTCAACACCAGGTTCCCAGGCACGAGCCCTGTTATGGAGGCACCTTGTGCTACCAGCATCACAACCAAACAGTTGGATAAGAAACGGTTTTCCATTTGGGTGATGGTGGCATGCACCTTTAATCCCAGAACTCTGGAGGCAGAGGTAGAGGAAGGTGGATCTCAGAGTTCGAGGGCACCCTGGTCTACAAAGTGAGTTTCCTGACAGCCAGGGCTACACAGAGAAACCCTGTCTTGAAAAACCAAAGAGGGGGGGGAGGAGGAGGAGGAGGAGGTGGAGGAAGAAGGAGGAGGAGGAGGAGGAGGAGGAGGAGGAGGAGGAGGAGGAGGAAAGGAAAGAAAGAGTACCAATAGAAACAGAAAAGGATACAGTAAATTTAAATGTGTAATTCTAATGCAGGACTTTCTCTAAGGGAAAAGAAATCCCCTAGTAGGAAGTAACTCATCTCAGGTGGTGTGGCTCTTCTGACTCCAAGCTGTCCAGCTCCCTCATGTAGCCATTCACTTCACTATGTACTGATTAGACTCCCACTAACAGAAGGCTTTGGGTACAGTGAAGCTGAGATTTCCTGCACAGAGCCCCAATCCTGAAGATGCTTGTTCTAGATGGGGATCTCTAATGCTCCCACGACATCTAGCTTGCATGGTAGACATGCAGAAGATAAATGGACTTACAGTTGAGTGGGCACAATCAAAAAGCCAGAGAGAGGGCTGGGCTTTATCTTCTATGGAGAAGTAGAAGATTTGAAACAGTTTACTTTTGGTTGGGAGAAGAAAAATGTGAGCTGGGGCAGGGACTGATAAAGAAGGAAGAAATGAATACCTTGGAGATAGATAAAAATTGATGTAGGTGGGATAAAACAAAAAAATAATGGGGCTTCAGAAATGGAACATATGAGGTCTCCAAAAAGAAAAAATGAACAAAAGCTAGAAAGAATAATTTCATAAAAAAAAAACAATTAGGAAATTTACAGTGACTGTTGACTCCATGCTCTCTTGAAGCGTCATTCCACCTCATCCCACAGAAACTCTAACAGGCAGGTTGTGGGAGTTTCTATAAGAATGTCCCCCAAAAGACTTCTTTGTTTGAATGCTTGGCCCATAGAGAATGGTACTTTTTGGAGTTGTGGCCTTGTTGGAGGAAATGTGTCACTGTGGGGGCAGGCTTTTAGGTTTCATATGATCAAGCTACATGCAGGGAGTACATAGTTTCCTTCTGCCTTTCGTGAATCATAATACAGAACTCTCTGCTCCTTCTCCAGCACCATGTCTGCCTGCCTACAGTCATGCTTCCTGCCATCACAAAAACTAAACTTCTGAACTGTAAGCCAGCCCAGCTAAATGTTTCTTTTATAAGAGTTGCCATGGTCATGGTATCTTTTCATAGCAATAGAAACCCTAAGACAAAAGTGTACTGAGTAATAAGTAGCTCAGAGATAAAGTGGGTTTTCCCAGGTTCTTTCCCCAAGTAAGTAATGAAGCCAGTATTTAGCTCCCAAGAGCCTAACTAGAAACCCATTTCTCTGCACTGCACAGGGGTTATGGTGTGGTCCTCAGACCAGCGCAACAACATCACATGAAAGTCTGCCATAGTGTCAGTTTCCAGGCCCTTCCCCAGAACTGCTGATTCAGAAGAACTGTAGGAATGGCGCTTGAAGCTGCTTCAGCAAGCCTTCCAAGTGGCTCTGGCACAATCGATGCTTGAGAAACACTGCAGCTCCCAGCCTCTGAAGAGATCTGGAGTGTCGCTCCAACCTTTACACATGCCCGCCATGTGGCCCTGATCAGTTCTGTCCCCATATAAGCATCAGTTCTTCTCTAAAGAAAATGTAGTTCATAGCAAAGGCCTGTCCTAGTTCCATCTCTGTTGCTGAGATAAAATACTCTGAAAGGGGCTAGCAGTGAGCGCATGACTTTAACCCCAGTGCTCAGGAGGAGGCAGAGGCAGGTGGATCTCAGTGAGTTCAAAGCCAACCTGGTCTACATAGCCATTTCCAGGTCAGCCAGGGCTATAGAGCGAGATGTGAGACCTTGCCCTCCCCACAAAAAAAAGGGGGGGAGAGAAAAAAAGGACAAAAGCAACTTTCAAAGGGAAAGGTTTTAGTATACAATTCCAGGTTACAGCAGATCACTGCAGGGAAATAACGCAGGAACTTGAAATTACGAGTCACATCCACAGTCAAGAGTGTAGAAAGAATGAAATGCGTGCTCACTTCTACACAGATACGTAATCCAGGACCCAAAGCCAGAGAGTGCCTCTATCCGGGATGGGCAGGTCTACAGGCCTCACTCAGTGAAACCAATACAATCAATCCCTCACAAACATTCCCACAGACTGACTTAAGGTTGACCTAATTTTTTCTTGAGAGTCTTTCCCAGGTGATATGAATGGCAAACAAAAAGTATATATTATTCAGATATTATAACCCTATCATAAATTCAAGTAGTAATTCCTATTATTGAGTTCTGAAAATATAGGTCATTCAAATGGCCCCAAAATGGCATTAAAAGAATTGTGAGCCCTATAACACTCTGTGTTAAGCAGATGAGAGTAGGGAGGGATTGATTTATGCTAATTAAGTATATGAGAGGGAGCGATTGGCTTATGCTAATTAGCACAAAATGGACATATAATCACATTCAGAAATTCTTATTGCTTGGGGAATGCTGATAATGCCTTGTGACAATATTTATTTGGGGGATGAATTTGACTTATTATTTTTCAATCCAGAGAGTTTATTATAACTAGGTCAGCCTGACTGCCACAATTTATAGCCAAAGAAGGTGGTATATGGCTTCTTATACTCTGATCTCTGTAGATAGATGAGACAAACCCATATGGATATCACGGGGAACAGATCCTGATCTCCCAAAAGCACAGTTTTATGACCTGTTGTCTGTTTCTCATCTTCAAGACACAAACCCTGAAGATGAAAGGCAGGACACCCGGGCTAAACGAGCCCTGTGATCCCTCACTGCAATCCTCAAAACCTGGTCCTGAAGAAAGACCACCAGATGAAAGAGTATGGAGCCACAGGGGGAATCACCAAGTTGCACTAAACATCTCAGAGAGATCGCTTGGTTTCTCTCTCCCACCTCTCTTTCCCTTAACCCAGACCCAGATTCGGGTACCTATCACGTCTTCCCCATCCAATATACAGAATGTTAACCAGTTCCTTATCTTGTCTCCATCCCTACTGGACAAACTAAATTCCCTCATTTACTAGTCACTCATTCATTGACCCTGCTAACCATTTTTGGTGGGTACCAATGTCTGGGGTAGTTCACTTGAAAATATCCTTGACTCTCAAGGAGATGTTCATGTTAGCAGTGATGTAACAGGTCTCTGGTTCTATTCTTGTGCCCTGGGATCTATCTGTTATGAAAGGCTTTGCTTTGTTAGCTTTCAACACAAACAATGAAAAGGAACGAACTCTCTGAAGCCTGCACAGGCACACGACCTGCCTCTGCAGTTTCTCTCTAACTACATCCCGCTTCTAACCCTGGAAAGTCCTATTTGCTCTTCAGTCGCCCTGTCTTCTTCTACAGCCCCAAAGCAAGCTGCATGTCTTTTCGCTGTGGCTAATTTAAATTTAGTTTTGACAGTTTCATGCATTGCATTCATAACACATTCTATGAAAGTACCTACTTGATATTAAGCTAAATGGATATGTAGCCAAGCTGTCTTCCAAATGCTTAGATGGATACCCTTCAACTAGCGCTGTTGTCTACCTTGGCCAGTGAAGTCTCTGTGTACAGTGGGTGATGACAAACACCGTGACTCATAACTGCTCCATCTGCTAAGAAGTGACAAGTAGTTAGCCCTGCATGGGACAACTAGATCACCCCCTCAAAGACGCAAGTAAAAAGAGGGAGGAAATATTTTAAGAACTAAAGGAAGGAAAAGAGTACTGGGAAACACTGCCTTCTGGGTATGAGGTGGGTGGTTTCTGTTTCTTCATGCTTAACAAGTGTCTGGGGATCCATCAAGACTAAACGATCAGAGAACTTTCCCTTACTTCTAACATGGTGGCATGTGTCAACACTGCTCTAGGGGCCAGATCTATCAGCTATAATCAGTCTACTACTTTATTTTCATTTACTATTTGATCTTCTCTCAGTTCCCCTGGGCTCAGTTTACATCTGATGAATAATGACATTAAAATAAAATAATATTGTGCTGATACCCCAGAGCAAAACAAAACTCACTTTTGTGTGTGACAGCCACAAAGACCACAAGACGGATGCATCTCAAATGTGTCCCTCTTTCCATTCATTGAATCAGCTGTGTTTGGGAGATGCTCCTACAGTGTTATGTACTTAAATAATTGAATATTTACCTAAACCACAAAATACTAAGCAAATAGATGGACTTGTGGTAGGAAATGAATTTATACTGAAACTGTAAGAAAAAAAAAACCTCAGTGTGTAAATACATTTTTATATGAGAATAAGAATAACTTTTTGGCAGTTTCCCAGAGGCCTTGCTTCAAAGAGGAAAAAAATAAAAATTTGTCATTCTAAATGGTTCTAAATCCTTCTTGGGATAACATATATTTATATCTGAACAAGTTCCAAGATTTTTCTACTGGCTGTATAAAAGGAATATTTTTTGAGGGAAAAAAAAAAACCACCTTGTTTAAGTGTCAAGAGATGCACTGCGTATTAATTTATAAGTATACCCTTCAAGTGCCTTCAAGCCTTTCCTTAAAATATTTCTATCCTCTTTCTTCCGGTGTACTAAACTGTACAAGGACAGAGCTATTTCCTGATCTGAACACAGTGGGGACTCTGAGACTCACTAATCATGCCCGAGCACTTCAGAGCACATGTCTAAGGAGAAGCAAACCGCCTTATTAAGATGAAAGTGACCCCAGAATGCAAAGATAATTATTAAATTCCCTTCGCTTCATTTGACCTTGCTAATTCCTAAAGGGTGTGAGCATCTTAATAAACATCATGTCCAAACAAACAACACACACCTCGATATCAGATCTAAGAACTCGGGCTGCAGCTTCCCTCCTTCATTTGTTTTGTGGTCATGAAAGGGGGGGATTGGCCTCCAGAGGCCTGTTTTCCACCTATAAGATGGGCTGTTTGTTGGTTGGTTTGTTTGAAGCTGGGAACCTGCCTTAGTGTTGGAGCACACTCGCCTTCTAGCCCCAGCATCAGAAAATATATGCATTGGCTTTTGTTAGACTCCCCTTACCAAAGCACCTGTGTTATATAACAGGCGTAGACATTTGTATCTGCTGATGTCCTCTAGGAATTTCAAGGTCCTCCATCCCCAGGCCCCTCACTTCAAACTGAAGTGGGGCCACATGGCTTTCTTTGCCCAGTGAGTAGAACAGGGGTCATCTACTTGATTTTGAGTGAAGTTTGAAGCACTGGTTATATGAATCGCCACAACGCTTTCCCAGTGCTCTGGAGGCCTTGGAAGTGCATGTGTGACATTTGTCATGATGCATGTCTGAGTGCATCTGGTAAGCAGAGATTTGCCTCCCATACTCATATTAGTAGCCACTGGGAAAAAGGGATTTCTCTACTAAGTCACAGGGGTGCAGCACTTACTTGTTACCCTGGAAGATGAACCTCAGTAGTACTCTGACCAGTGCTAAGTTTAGTAATATTCTTAGTAAGCTTCCTTTCCATTAAATCTCATTAACTGCACATTGGCCTGTCGGACTTTCTGTTAAAAAGTGGTCTAACCTCACTACTTAGCATGGCACAAATATATTCATTTTTAATATTTATATTTTGCTATATATGTCATATATACATAATAATATGGGTGAATTTACATGTGAGTAGATATGCTTATAGAGTCCAAAAGAGGGTATTGGATATTCTGGAGTTAGTTACAGGTGGTTGTGAGCCATTCTATATAGGTTCTAAGAGTAGAATTCAGGTCCTCTGCAAGAGAAATGCCTGTTCATAACCCATTTCTCCCCCACCATCCCAGGGCTTTTGTCTTGATGAAGCATTTGGGTAAGGAGTATAGAATGTGTTAAAGTTTTTTAATGAACTTTTTATTTCAAGACAACTAATAAAATATATAATTTTTCCCCCATGCTCGGCCTTGTCTGTAAATTCAAGTGTCAAGATGGTGGTCTTCGGATAGCTGAATTTCTCATATAGAGTAGAGCAAGTTTCCAAAGAAAATCTTTTCTAAGACATGAGATGCAAGATCTCTTTAAATGTAGACTTGTAAGTGCTAGAATTTCACATCTGTTAAGGCTTTTCTTTTATTTTTTTTAATTTATTTATTTATTAAAGATTTCTGTCTCTTCCCCACCGCCGCCTCCCCTTTCCCTCCCCCTCCCCCAATCAAGTCCCCCTCCCTTGTCAGCCCAAAGAGCAATCAGGGTTCCCTGCCCTGTGGGAAGTCCAAGGACCACCCACCTCCATCCAGGTCCAGTAAGGTGAGCATCCACGAAACTGTCTAGGCTCCCACGAAACCAATAGGTACAGTAGGATCAAAAACCCATTGCCATTGTTCTTGAGGTCTCAGTAGTCCTCATTGTCCACTATGTTCAGCGAGACCGGTTGTAAACCGGGCTTTTTCAGACCCAGGCCAGCTGGCCTTGGTGAGTTCCCGATAGAACATCCCCCTTGTCTCAGTGTATGGGTGCACCCCTCGCGGTCCTGAGTTCCTTTTATTTTTTTTTAAAGCCAAAACAGACCAAATGAGATTATATCCAGGTCATATGAAAGGAAAAAGAATTCCATGTCTCCTTAGAAGGAATGGAAGAAGCCATTTCAACCATCTTTCTTACACCACGGAACCATGACTTACTGACGACCTCTCTGATTGTCTAAGGCGTCATTGGATCCAAAGCTCTCAGCCTCCACATTAAGCTTCCGGGAGAAAACAGCGATCCGTTAATTTACAAACTCTAATGTCTTCCCTCCAGCCACGGTGGGTTATTAGGACTCGTTTATAAAACCCCAATGTTCTGGGTATTTTCCTGCTTATTCCATCGACTCTCCAGTTTTTCTACAATCCCCAGATATGGGATCCACCCGTCTAGGCCACCTCAATGACACCTAACCCTTCAGTTTCCAGTTGGGTGCAGTCAATCAGAGGTCCTGGCAGGGGGGTAAACACCAGGAGGATCATGTGCAGAGTCTTCTACCCCATACCCAACCTCTCAATCCCTGTGGTTAGTCACGTTCATTTAGCTGAACTCTTATCAAAGTTCCTGATAGGCAGATCTCTCTAGAATGAGTTCTTTTCTCTAGTCAACCAATCTCTGTCATAATCTTGTTCCTTTGGGAGTAGGTGTGATTTGCTTGTGTTCACTTTGTATTTAGCTCTGGTTTAGCACAGAACTGGGCACAGAACTGGGATAAGTCATGATCATCATGATCAGCGGGACAAGTGTAGTGAATGAATTTAGAGGAACACTTGGATGAATACATGGATGAGAGGTGGCCAAAGAGAGGTGGCATTTAAGAGAGGGGAAAATACATGACAACCAAGGAAAAAGCCAGGATTAAGGAAACTTCTAATCTTCACACCCCAGGTTCGAAAACAAAAAGAAAAATGCCTAGCTTCTCAGAGCATACTCAAGTCCGTTCTCTCGGGCACTTTGAAGCTAGCGAGAATGCTGAGTCATTCATCAAGGCCTCATTGCTAACGATAAATACGGCAAAGACGGGAAAGGCTACAGCTTTGTTTCTGATGAATCCCCAACCATGGACAACTTAGAGGCTCATCCTCTCATGAAGAGCAGACATTCCCTGGACATAGAAGAAAGGCACAGAACTGGGATAAGTCATGATCATCAGTGACCACTCATGTCCCTTAAAATAGATGGAATTGATTAGAGCATAGAGCCCTGTCTCTACTGTTAGCGCTCCAAATGATGAACCTGGGATGACATGAAGTTGCCTCTCCTAGCCCTTATGTCTAAGAGTAGTCCTCTATCAGTGTCTGGAATCAGGTGAGACCAAGACCTAGTAGCAGATTTCAAAGAGCAGAAGACAAATGGTACACAAGATTCTGGCCTTAATAGCTTCGCTATTAGAGGCAGCTCTAGGCCAGGCCAGAGGAGTGTCTTGCATTTAATTCTCTCTGTTGACCTTGAGGAAGCCATTCACATTCCCAAGAGTTCTTTGTATTGATTATCTATCTTCTTTCTGTGAAAAATTACCTGAAAACAGCAACTTAAAGAAATCTTTATTTGGGCTCACAGTTTAAGGGTCCAGCCCACCAAGAGCGGAAGTCATGGCAGCACGGGGAGGGGGGGGGGACGACAGTCACACGGTCCCCACTGACAAGGATCAGAGGGAGATGAATGCTGGTGTTCCCCTCGCTTTCTCCTTTTTATTCAGTCCAAAACTCCAGCCTATGTAATGGTGCCACCCATAGTGGGCCAATCTCACCTAATTTAATCTAGAAACTTCCTCATTGCCACACCCAGAGATTTATCTCCCAGGTGATTCTCAACCCTGTCCAGCTGACAATCAGAGGTAACCATCATAGGCTTCCTCCTCTACAAGTGGAAAGGCTGGATCAGATGTTATCAATAGGCTCGCCAGTGTAGTATCCTGAAATCCCAGGTGTCAAAGCATACCTTCCCACAAGCACACGACACAGGGTCTGATTTGGATGGAATCCTGCCTGAGCTCCCAGGTTTCTCCTGTTTCTTGGAAAGTAATGTGACCGTGGAAGCCTTCTGGTTTTCTGCAGGTGGAGTTTCCAGCACCCATTTGTAAAGTGTTGTGTATGTTTCCAAACTGTTGTTGAGTAAAGCACTATTAATAAAAGCTCAGGGTCAGTAACTGGGGCTCAACGTGAAGATTCAAAAAGAAAAACAGCCAGTCCCTGGCTCTTAGCCCGACCTCAGTCTAAATGGCGATTCTACCTCCTGGAATCTCAGGCGACTGCATCTGAGAGTTGTCTCACCCCATCTTAAATTCCTCTCTAAGGCTGGGCATCAAAGGCATGCACCACTGGGATTAAAGGCCTGTACCACCTGATTTCTATGGCAACTAGAGTGGCTACTGGCTTTAAAGGTGCATATCATTAAGGCTACTGAGATTAAAGGTGTGTGTTACCATACTCTCTGA
This sequence comes from Alexandromys fortis, assembly GCF_014885135.2. Lineage (NCBI taxonomy): Eukaryota > Metazoa > Chordata > Mammalia > Rodentia > Cricetidae > Alexandromys > Alexandromys fortis. The sequence continues at coordinate 5,507,348 of NW_026067915.1, read as the reverse complement.
TCTGTAAGGCTGACCAGTGGGACTGTTTTACTCTCGGATCTTCAGGCAGTCTTTATTTATTATAATACATTTGAAATGCTTCTATAGTTGAGTCATGATAAAGATCTACACCCCAGGGTCAGCCTTATGTCACTTCCCATCAATGTATTCATCTTCCTCAATTCACCAATGGCTCCAAAATTCCCAGTAGTAACAGCAGAGGATGACTTAGCAGAGACTCATAGTGCTTCTGATGGCTCAGAGAAAGCAATTCCATATGACTAGTTAGTGGTATCACTGCCACCTCCAAAGTTAAACCACAAATTCAGAAGAGAAAAGAAAACCTGGAGATGCTCAGAAGAATTTGAGAAATCTCAAAAAATCGATCTGTCATTTCAAAGTTCTGTTCACCCTGTGTTCTGTGGACTTAATGGCTCTTATTCTCCCAGAATCTGTTAAAGAGTAGCAGGAAATGGGAATGGTATTAATTTTACCTACTGTGATTCAGTGTAATAATACCAATAGAAATTGTGGCAATGAGATCTGTCATATCCGCAACCACTAGAATGGCCGAGGCATGGTTCTGATATGTATATATATATATATATATGAATTTACTCTTCTGTAGAGCTCTAAATAACAGATGCTATAATATCATCATCCTTAAAATGAGACAGAAAGCTGAGGATCAAGAAGGTTCAGTAATTTTCTTAAAGTCTCATAATGGAGCTGGTGGCAAAGCTGGCACTCCTTCCCATGCGATTCGATTCCAGCATTCATGCTGTAGGTCCATGCTGACCAGCTTCTCCCACGCGGGTTAGCTGACTACAAAGAAATCTGGATGGAATGCTTTGACAAGCTTTAGGAAGACATGAGAAGGCTTGAAGTTGTGTCCCTAAGGTCAATTTCCTTTCATCTCTACATCCACTTAGCAATTACCTGAGAAAAGTAGAGATGCTCGAAGCATTAACTGGGGCCTACAATAGATCTCGGTGAATAAAGTATCTGCTGGTGCTCACCAGAATTAAGATTCCCAGAACCTATGTAAAGCCAGGCAGGCGTAGTGGCCACCTGTAATCTCAGCACTAGGAAGGGAGAGTCAGGGGCTCTCCAGGACAAGCCTGGCTAGCTTGCCTAGTCAAATTAGTAAGCTCTGGGTTCAGAGATAGATTTTTTTCCCTCAGTAAATAAAGCAGAAAGAGATCAAGAAAGACTTCCAGCATATCTCCCGCACACACATGTCCACATGTTCCTACACACATATGTGATCATGCATATACTGATATACACATCATACATATAAAAATTTTATTTAAAAAAAAAGGATCACCAAGCCCAGCACTGATCTTTTTTGCTCTAAGAATTAAGCACAGATCAACAAGGCAGCAAGTCACAAAATCAACACTCTCTGGCTCCCTACCTCAACTGTTCAGAGAACGTTATCCAAATCTGAAGAACTGGACTAGTTGGTCTCTAATCACTATGGCAACCAGCTTCCTTAGAGATGTCCCCATGTAAACATACAGAGGAAGGGCTGTCATTAAAATCCATTATGGAAGAAAGGGAATATTTAGAAAAAAGTCATCTCGTTGAACACATATCATTTTAGGATGAGAAATATACTTGCTTTTGCCAGAACTTTCTGTCCTCGGGTCTTTATACACCTCCCTATTTCTCTAGACAAGAGGTTTATAAAAGTCCTCAACTCCTTTCTTTCACAATTATATATTGTAAAATCTACTGTGTGAATACACATGTGTGTATCTGTCTATGCACATACTCGCATGTATATACGCACAGATAAATACATGCATGTACACATATGCGGTAAATGTATACACACAGAGATAACTTACACAAGCACACACCTAATACATACAAGCCATCTTCCCAATCTCTCCTCAGTTTAAAGGACTCTGACGGATGAGCTGCTCATCTGGAAGCAGATTTAGCTGAGGCAGAAACCAAAGCAACATTACTCTTCCCTTCCTCTAATGAGAAAAGGGCCAGTTCAAAATGATCGGATCCATTATAGTCACCAATGTCAACAAAAGGAGTCTGCCTGCTCCCCCCTCCCCACACTACGCCAAGAGGGCCAGGTCAGTCTGTCCAGTATCGGCTCTGACTGCACAAAAGGAGTGCAAAGGAGCAATACAGGAATGGGCATCCTTCAAAAGGAAAGTTATTGCACTAAGCCTTAGCAGTGGCTTTGAAGTCATCAACAATTGAAACAAGAGCCTAGGAGGAGGTGGCAAAGTCTCTTCTACAAGAAGGAATTGCTGGTCAAATTTTAATTAGGTTCTTGAGGTTGGATGAGGTGGCTTATACATGCTCCTTTCTACTCTGAGTCTTCAAGTCAAGAAAACCCAGCCAAGTTCAAGTGGAGACGTGATGAGCAGGGAAGACGCCCTGCAGGAGACTCAGAGAGGAGAGCACCAGGTTTAACTATGCGGTTATAAGAGCCCTGAAGATAAGTGAGGGGTCCATTTGAAAGAGGACAATAGTCCTCACCTCAGAAGTCTCCAATGGCCCATATATTAAAGTTTGGCACTTTTGGGACAACAGAAATTTTGAACAGTAGGACCTTAAAAAAGGTGTTTCACTGGGGCAGGCTCTTGAGGGGACAACTGGGCTGGCCACTCCTTTTCCTTTTGGTAACTTGGCCATGAAGAGAATGGATGATGCAAACCCATTCTTTCTTGTCCAGATGAGCTTGCTACCCATAAACCCAAGAGCTATGGGCCGAATGACCATGGACTGAAACTCCCAAAACTCTGGGCCAAAACAGACCTTTCCTTTGTGTTAAGTTGACTTCCATTGCCTTACTGTGTGATTCACCACATCCCTGACTGACATCCAGGCTTGAGACTGATGACCCCTAGATGTCCAGTCCCTCACTGTGAGCATGAGGATTGCACGTGTCACCTGCAGGCATCTCCTGTTCCTATCAGTCTCAACTTCTGAGTAAAGCCACAAGAAACCTCTCTGTGGCTGGTTCCAGCTTCCCTGACCCAGTGTGTCTTATATCCAGAGAAAACTATGTTTGCTGCCTCTCCAGGGCGTGAATGCCTACTGCAACTACACGGCTATAAAAAGGAAATGAAAGGTGACCCCTCCACAAAGATCAGGGTGATGTTATACCTGTCACTATCCTAAGGGCTCATATAAAGAAAGGAAATGAAGGGACAGACCCTGCATTCTAATGCTGGAGTACACGGGGTGTTTGAAAGGCGTTTGTCCATGCCCAGAAACGTCTGCCTTGTGTATATAGAACTCAGGCAACAAACGTGCCAGGTTATGAGGAAACAGTACTCCATAAGGATAAGAATGGCAGCCAGGATCGTTACCACAAAATACGCAAACAGAAGTCAGAAATGAAGCCATTGAAACATCTACCGATTGGGCTGACTACACAGTGTAAAAGAGATTAGCACCTCCCCATGAGGCAGCGGGGACAGAGGGTGACTTAGACTGAAAAGCGGAAAACAATCTGTCACTTTTCGTTAAAAAAAAAAAAAAACCTGCAAGAATCTTCTACCATTCTTTTTCTTGTGAAAACGTAGTGTTCTACCCTTGAAGGTTTTCTCAAGGTTTCCATGAGCTGGCCTGGGTGTTCACACCCTAGGAAATAGTCTGAGACTGGAGGAGGACCGACTTGTGGAGAGCTTCATGTTTTTAACAGTATGTCCGTGGCTGATTTTTAAGTTCTTTTTAGATGATCAAACCCCAACAATACCAACAGAAAGCTGTGTTAAAATGTCCCTAACCTACTTTCCTCCAAGGTCTCACACTGTGTGCTGTGTGCACTGTGGGGCTGACATCACAAGGGAAGATGACACTAGGGGTTTTGTTTTCTCCGGACAGTGAAGGTGGTGATGGGGACAGAAGATGAGAAGAGAGACTCTAGTGTCCTCTACAGAACTCGCTGAAGGGACTGTTAGAGACATGAGTAAGGCAAGCTCAGAGGGACACACCGATGATTCAGAGGAATTACATAGACAGACACAAAAAGTCAGACACTAGAGTATTAAATGAAAATGCTGTTCTTACCAAGCCCACTTTAGGTGAAACTTGCCTGACGCTTTTCTCTAATAATCTTGGCAGAAGTGCAAGTCAGACACAAGTGGATTTTCCTAAGCAGTAAAACTTCAATACTTTGCAATCAAAGGAGGAAGGTGAAGGAGGGATATGAAGATCAGAGTCTCCCTCCTGAAAAATCCTGGCCACGGCAACAAATAGGTTGCAAGGACACATCTCCCTGAAGTCACCTTACATTGTAGAGTGTGTCCCTGGAGGAGGTCCTCTGTGCACTGGCTAATACTTCATCCAAGCGAGACACAGTTTCCCCGTTACAGTAACAGACCAAATACAGTATTAATTAGCTTCCCGACACCTTCCAGGACTGTGAAAAGCAGCCCAAGATAAGAGAATCTCACACCTCAACTAGAACTTGGAACTTAAGTGATAGTCCAGGCTGAAAAATCGATTAATGTATATGCCACCTTCCCCTGATAAAGCCCATGCCCTCCCACCACCCACCCCAAACACCAACAGAAACCAGTCATGCTGTTGTGTTTCTCCATATGCCAGTGGAAACCAGGCGTGCTGTTGTGTCTCAGCTATCTCCTATAGATAGTTCTTTCAATGAACTACAAAACAAAACAAAAACAGACTAACAAAAAGCCATATTGCCTTCACAAGACCCACACAAGATCAAGCCAGTTAAAAATGCCTGCGTGGATGGGGGAGGAGCTAGCCAGACCCTCCCCATGGCTGATGAGCTATTGGCAGTTGATGGCTGCCAGAGAAGGTCGAGTCACTCTTCTTTCTTAGGGATGGTCACGGGGTGGTTTCCCGTGCTTCATATGACCCCACAATCAAGTGCCTATGGGCAATACTAGTTAGACTTAGTGGGTTCATGAAAATAAATAAATAGAAAGGAAGAAAATAAAGAAAGGAAAGGAAGGCAGGGAGGGAGGAAGGGAGGGACGGAGGGACGGAGGGACGGAGGGAGGGAGGGAGGAAGGTAAGTTGGGAGAAAGATATGTTTGAGGAATCTCGTCGGGAGTTAGAGGTGGTCTTATAGGGGTGAGTATGACCAAGATACAATGTAGATATGTTAGAAATTTTCAAAAAAATCAATAAAAATGTTGTAAGAAAATAGTTGTAAATGTGTTCATCACAAAGGAAATATTTGAGGAAAGAGCTGTCTTAAACATTACCCAATCCTTATGTGTCCAAATGCTACATGCTATGGTATAATTACAAATACATGCACTCTTATCAATCAAAAGTGTTTTAAAGTACCCTTGGTGTGACTGCTGAAGCCTGGATATTTCCTGCATGTACCTCACTTGGTTTCATTCCCCAGCCTCGCCTACAAGATAAATTGTGTTACCACTAAAAATGTATCCATTCAGAGTTCTTATCAAAGGCGCAATTTAGGTGAGCCAAGTGTCATACACATACAATATAACTCAGCAAAAGCACTTCAAACATATGAATAAGTTGATCCTGAGAGATAAGTTAATGAAAATATCAGAATTCACAAGAGTCAGACAGTCTGCAGCAATTCATTGTGCGCTTCCTAAGCGTAGGATACAAACACAGGCAGGTCCTTTAACTTGAGGAAATGAAATGCTACATTTGGAAAATGGAATAACATAAAAGGAACAATTGGTTTCCCGAGGGCCATTGCTGTTTATTCACTTAGCAGCCAACCTACTTAGCCCTCTTTACCTTTACTGGGATTTAGAGTTTATGGCTAACACAAGGTCATGGCTTCATTATGTAGGTGCTTTATTGCTGGTATCGTTGATGGTACACTATCGCCATTTGCTTATATGAATATATGTAGGTCATACATGAATACATGTTGCTTTTTAAAAGATCAAAAATTACTCTGGGAGGCATGTTTATCATATTCAATGACCTCGAATTGGCTTATAGTGCAACCGTCTTACACACATGCATATGTGTACACAGAGTAGATATTATTTAGAAATATTCTAGCCACATTATCTTTGTGGATATTCTGAAATCACATGGTTTTGCTAAGGTGCTACCTGATCCTGGGTTGAGCAAACAGAACCTTCAAATACAAGGAAAAGATACTGATTATTTCCTGGGTTTAATTTTCTTACCTCTTGGGTTTTCTAAGTCAGTTTTCAATCTCTTTCTAAAAATTAAAACTAGGAAATACTAAGGGCATACAAGAACCAAATAATGATGTTGGTGAATTTTAGATTTCTTAGCCTGGAAATATCTAAACATCTAAAAGTACCCGAGTTTAGGCTGTTAAGAGTGAATTCTGTTCGACTGTGGATTTTTCTAAATTTGTGAAGGAGCCAAAGGAGATGCACAATTGTGTGGTGGTAACACAACTGTACGGTAGTGACACAACTGTGTGGTGGTGACACATGCCTTTAATCCCAGCACTCACAAGGTAAAGGCAGGCGAATTTCTGAGTACAAGGCCAGCCTGGTCTACAGAAAGAGTTCCAGGACAGCCAGGGCTACACAGAGAAGCTCTGTCTTGAAAAAAAAAAAAAAAAGCTAAAAAGAGAGAGAGATGTAGCTATTTCTCTCTATAAGTGGGATGATCCTAAAATGTACAAAAATTGTGTGCTGCAATTTAAAACACAGAGCCTGGCAGGACTAATTTACATTTCCATCATTTTGAGTGTTTGGTTGCTAGCATGCCACATTGCATCTTGAGATACACACACTATAAGTCATTTGCTCTGATGGGAAGCCATGGGACTTACACTGGGTAACCTAATTTATCAGGGACCACTTTAAGTTTCAAAACTCAGATTTATTCATTGTGAGTGTTTTGCCTGCATAGATGTCTGTTTACCATGTAGGTACCTGGTGCCTGTGGAAGTCAGTGAGGCCTTCAGATCATCTGAAACTGGAGTTGCAGATGGTTATGAGCCACCATGTGGGTGCTGGGAGTTGAACCTGCATCTTCTGTAAGAGCAGCAAGTGCTCTGAACCACTGACCCATCTCATCATCCCTGAAGAAGAGCTCTTTAAAGGTTCACAATGTCCACTCTTTTTTTTTTTTTTTTTTTTTTTTTTTTTTTTTTTTTTTTTTGGCGCTCCAGATTCTTCTACTTAAATATCTACTCTGCTGTAAATTAGCTCAATATCTCAAGACCAGTGCCTTACAGGTGGGTAGAATGCAATTCAGAATACTGTAGTCATACTGAGGCAAAAGCATCCCCCTCTGACAATTTATTTGACTGTCTCTTAGATTTGGGGACAAGGAAGCATGACCAGGTGTTGGTCACATTTAATCCCAATGAGAAATACCGTAGCAAAACAACTTAAGGAGAGAAAAACTAATTTATTTTCGCTCCTTGATTTTATGGTTTTAGTCTTTTGCGGCAGGAGGGTGCAGAGGACCCAGCAACACAGGGCACACTTCACTGGATGGGGAGGAGAGAGGAGGGCAGAGGGAAGAAAGGCCTACGTTAGCAACCTTTCTCCACTTTCTTCCAGTTCAAGAGTTGGTGCCACCCACATTCAGTGCAACTCTCTCCGTCTTTGCTAATTTTCTGGGGAAACACCCTCCCAGAGGTATGCTTTACAAATCTACCAGGCCCCTCTCAACCCAGCTGACAACCCGTGAGCCACAGAAATAACCCACGAGAACGGAAAATGAATCAGGCAGTAGCTACCACGCCGTCGAAGACCAGTGCTGCACGGAAACCTCAGAACTGGCTGATTGACAGCCGTGTGTCTGAGGTATCCCATGAGAGGCAATGTGTCTTCACATCACAGATCACTTCAGCACAAAGCAAGAAAAGCCTGAGATAACACCAAACCTTGCAGTGAACTCCAGATCTACAGTACAGCCACCAAGAAGCCGCTGTTTGCTGATAGAAGGCTTGACGGTGTGTGTGTAGACTTAAGCGTCTGTGACAATCCTCCTGCAGGACTCTGTGCTTCAGCTCTCTCTCACAGCATAACCAGGCAACAGAGCCTTCTCCTCAGTGCTGACTCGGGGAGACTCTGCTCTTTTTAGTGACCACACAAATGGCAATAAGAACAGTGGTCAGGCTAAGTCCCCACAGAGACTTACTAACTGCTCATTCCCCGGGGTCTTTGCACTGAGTCGATGCTTGTAAATAAACCCATCCTTTATCTCAGAAGAGTTTAAAAGGTACAACACCCTTTTCCAAAGTAAAAGAGAAGACTGCATAGGGTTTCTTAGACTTCAATCCCTCTAGGGATTAAAGCAGCAGTGTTTCTCTGGTTAGAGAAAATATGCCATAAAATGTTAGTGAATATTAGAGCTTGGATGAACCTTTGGAGATGAACTAATAATCCTTTAACTAAATATCCTGCATCTCTCCCAGGAATTGACGGACTAGTTTCTGTGATGGGAACTTGTTTATTGAGCAGCATAGGTGTCAGGGCTTGCCTGGATCCCTTTGGTCTTCACATCCTTCTAACAGCCACCACCTAGTCACAGTTCTTTGCCAAGCGTTTTCTCCAGCCATTGGTTCCTCACCTGCTCATACCTGTGGACATGTGCAGCAGCAGTTTATTAACAACCAGTGACCAGAGCCCAAGGTGGAGCCTAGCAGCTAGGTTCTTACCAGGCGTGTTCAAAGCCCTGATCATTTCACCTGACACCATGAAAATACATGCATACCTGAACAGCAAGAGTTGATGAATTGTTTGTCTGTTACTAGTAGTGACATGTCCTCCACAGGCTCATGCATTGGAATACTTGGTGCTTATTATTCTAGTTAGCTTTCTGTTGCAGTTTCAAACCACTATGACCAAAAGCAACTTGGGCGAGGAAAGAGTTTCTTTATTTTTACACTTCCACATCACAGTTCATCTTCCAGGAAAACCAAGGCAGGACTCTGGAAACAGGAGCTAAAGCAGATGATGATGGAGGAGTGCTGCTTATTGACTTCCTCTCGTAGACAGCCCAGTACCAACTATCCAGGGCTAGCAGTGCTCACAGAGGACTGAACCATCCCACATCAATAATTAACCAACAAAACGTCTAAAGGCGAATCTGATGGTGGCGTTTTCTCAGTTGAGGCTCTCTCTCTTCCCAGTGATGGCAATTTGTGCCAAGTTGACACAGTGCTCAGCTGATATAACTCTTTGTGGAAGTCCCAGCACCTTTAGGAGGAAGATCCTAGCTAGAGGAACCAGAACACCATGGGTGGATCTAATGGGTTGTAGTTCTAGCAGCTTCTAGCCAAATCCCTTTCTTGACATGATTCCTGGTTGTCTAAGATGTGAACAAGCGCCTCACAATCGTGCTGACACAACCGAGAACCATTCCCGTGGCCATCCATCTTTTCCACCATTATGGATTGTACCCTCTAACTATGAGTTAAAATAAATGGGCTCTCCCTCAAACCGCTTCTTGTCAAGTATTTTGTCAGAGCAACAAGACAAGGAACACATACATTTCTTCATCTTCTCACTCCTATACCCTCAGCCCCAGGATTCACCAGGTTAGCCTCTGACTTAGCCCAGAGGTTTCTGTCATCACACACCAGGAGGCTTATGAGCAATTGATAACTATTTCTTATAATTCTGTAGCTAGAAATTTAAGGCCAGTAGGCTGGGTGCCAGTAAAGCCCTCTTCCAAGTGACAGACTTCTAACTTCTCATTGTGTCCTTTATATGACCAGCTAGAGATTTCCATGGGTTGTGTTTTCTAAAGGCACTAAACCCATTCATCCAGCCTCATGTGCTTCCTACTTCTGTCTCCTAATTGCAATACAGTGAGGATTAAAATTTAAACACTAATTGGGAGGAAGCACAAGCCTTAAGTCTATAACAATTACTCAAACAACTTATATGCAAATCTTGGTCTTGGGATGAGCTCCTGGGGATGAACCTAAGGTACTGTTTTACTCTGCCAGGTTGATGCTTATGTTCTTTACCATTTTACCTTAATAACCATCACACACCCAGAAATATTTTAACACTCATTTTTCAGATGAGAATCATGAAATTTAAAAGGCTTTGTAACTGCCACGTGATGGTTGAAAGAGTAGAAGAGACAGAAATCAGAAATAGATCTGTTGAGAACTGCTGCCTTGAAGGTTTACATAGACAATGTCCTTTGAGTGTTTGAATTTGAACTTGTGAAACTCAATAGTAAATAGAAATTAATCATATATATTGTGTGTATATACATTATGTGTGTGGGCATGCCTGCCAACTCCAGGAGGGCACTGGATTCAGTGAGAAGCCTTGAGGAAGATGCAATAATGAAAGCCATGACTACTGTCTACTCCCTTTCCAAGAACTACGCACAGCCCTGTGTAGAACAGTTTAAACAAAACTGGGCAGTAGTCACTATTGGAAACAGGATTCTAGGGGTTCCTAACCAAACTGGATGAAAGAAACACAATAATCTCATTCATCTTCTTAGAACCCACAGATGTTACAAGCATTGCTAGCATTGCTTACATGTGTCATTGCTCGGAAAATGACAAATTAAAGGCTAGAACAAGTGACAACTTGGGGAGTCCTCCTCCTTAACAGTGTTTGCCTCTAGGGAATATATGGGAGAAATGCAGCTCCCTAGAAAGACGTGGAATATGAAATAAAACCTGACTGGTGGTATATATAGATTTATGAGGTGCAAAGACTCCCACTATAACCAGGTTCAAGTTGCCAAGACGATGCACTGAATGCATAGCTGAGGGTGGGGTGATCATGCAATTGCCCATGACAAGCCAGTACGAGCCAGCTCTAACACACCGCTGCTCCTATGGGTTCCAAATAGCGTAAGTGCGTCTCCTCCAAACTCTAGGGAAGGTGAGAGATGAGAAAAAGCAATAAGCAAAAAAAAAAAAAAAAAAAAAAAAAAAAAAATCAAGCAAATCCACTATGGGAAAGCCCTGCTTTACTCTTAGAGGTAAAAAACTGTAATTTGCCAGCATGGAGTAGGAAGATTGGCGAAGATATACAAAGTAGAACTTGGGGGATGGGGTAGGCAAAGTTTTCCAATTTAGGCTGCAAATTAGAGTTCCCTGAGAATTTTTCTTAACCCCAATGTCCAAGCCATACAGAGGCTAATTAAGCCAGATTCACCAGGACTGCTACCCTAGCATCAGTTAGTATCCACGTCCATCCAGTGTAAACACATCACTGCGGTAAGTGCTACCCCAGTGTCAGTCAATATCCACATCCGTCCAGTGTGAACACATCACGGCAGTGAGGGCTACCCCAGTGTTAGTTAGTATCCATGTCCGTCCAGTGTAAACACATCACAACAGTGAGTGCTACCCAGGTGTCAGTTGATATCCACGTCCGCCCAGTGTGAACACATCACAGCGGTAATTCTCAAGTGTAATGCATACACAAGTGACCCGGGCATTTTGAAAACAGGTAGAATTTTAAAATATTAAGCACCTGTAGTGACACCTTATAGACTCAAGAACATGAAACACTGGCAAACTAATTCATAGAGATGAAAACACAGCTGGTGGCTTCCTCTGGGGAGAGGAAGAATGAACCATCTTGTGAACTAGAGATGTTTAACCCTTGATATAGGAGGCAACACATTAAATTGTGTACTTCAGCAGGCATGGTGACTTATGCCTACAACCCCAGCCCATGGGAGGCAGATGCTGAAAGATCAGATGTGCAAGGTCGGTCTCAGCAACAGAGCAAGTTTGGGGACAGCCTAGACTGTACGAGTCCCTGTCTCTAAATAAGAAAATGAGAAAGAAAGTTATATAATACTACGCATTTTTACAGACTTGGGTATGTCTATAATGTAAACAGTAGTACTGTTGGGAGTAGATTTGGAACTCCTGAAATTCCGAGATTCTGTATTCTAAGATTCTATATTCCTGACAAACTCCCAGGAATGCTGATAGAACTGATCCCACTGTGAGTCACGGGCTCTGGATCACTGTCAGGAGTGACGTACAGTCAAAGTACTATAAATGGTTACCTAGGGTCTATAATGTTCTGGACATTGTTTTGAGCCCTGTAAACAGTGTGGGATAGAAAGATGGGGAAAAAAATCAAGGAGATATAAGAAGAGAAAGGATTCCCCTCTGGAGACTGGTTGACCAGATTACACTCAGGAATTCAAGTGATGTAAACCTTTGTTGTGAAGACAGCCTACATAGAGACAGTGTTCCTTATACATAAAGATTTCCAAAGGATGCTAAATTAGCAACGAGCAGATGACTGTATAGTAGCGCATGACCTTTGACTATGGCCTTATTCCATTCCTAGCTATAAACCTATAATTTTCTGGGGAGCGCAATAATTAAGACGATAAGTTTTTGTTTCCAGCAGAAATGTCTGAACTTGCCTTGCAATCCTTTCCGCTAAGCTCACCTCACAGCTATAACCCTGGAATGTGCGCCTGGAATGATTGTCTGTTCTCATTTATCCAAAAAGAAAATGTCCCTGAGGAACCTTTGAGATCTCTCTCTCTCTCTCTCTGTCTCTCTCTCTGTCTCTGTCTCTCTCTGTCTCTCTGTCTCTCTCTCTCTCTCTCTCTCTCTCTCTCTCTCTCACACACACACACACAGCTATTGAGCATACCTCTGAGGGTGACTGTCCTCTAGGAACCCCACATCCAGACTAAAATGTTTTGTCCTTTCTCCGGGGGCTTCTTTATTACTCCCCACGCTTAAAAATTATGCTTACATTCCATTTGGCCCCAAACGGATGTCTCCTAAAGTTCTTCCTGCAGTCAAGAATCCCAGCTTCCCCTGGGTGGGAGGTTTCTGGAAAGAACTCCATGGGCTTCTGTGGATGGCAGGGTGGAGCTGTGCTTCTAGTCTTTCTCACACTGCCGCTACTCCACGTGCTCAAAATCAGGCCATAAGTAACCATTATGCTGTACGCTCTATTTCAGCAAGACACACTAGTGAAGTCAAATAAGTAGTACAATAAATACATCCGTGGTTTATAAATCCTGCAGTAGCCAAAAGACACCTAAGGTCATGCTCAACTTCCTTAGCGATCAGGGAAATGCAAATCAAGACAACTTTAAGATACCATCTTACACCTGTCAGAATGGCGAAAATCAAAAACACCAATGATAGCCTTTGCTGGAGAGGTTGTGAAGAAAGGGGTACACTCATCCATTGCTGGTGGGAATGCAAACTTGTGCAACCACTCTGGAAAGCA
>NW_026067915.1:5462186-5493339 GCF_014885135.2 Alexandromys fortis | reverse complement strand
GGAGGGGGACTTGATTGGGGGAGGGGGAGGGAAAGGGGAGGCGGCGGTGGGGAAGAGACAGAAATCTTTAATAAATAAATAAATTTAAAATAAATAAATAAATAAATCCTGCAGTAGGTCTCTGCCTGTGTTACAAGCAGATAAAATAGACATGAAGAAGTCAGGGAAGACTCCTGCTCCCTTTCTAACCCAGGTTTGTGGGTATTAGGCTACAAAGCACATAAATGTTTATTCATCCAATTTGACCCACGCCATCCATATAAGAGAAGGGAAAGCTTTGCTGCATTCAGTAGAATGAAGACAGATGTGGTTGGATAGTGGGATGGTGGTAAGCAACAAGGTGGTTGATCCAAGCAGGGGTGGAGACAGTCAGGTTTGGGAAACTACAGTAAAGACTCTGGTCTTATCTTAAGAGCAATGGGGAGCCTTTGAAAGGTTTTAAGCATGGGGTGGTGGCATAATCAGATTTACATTTTTAAAAAGATCACTCTAACCACAGTGTGGAGAACTTACTGGATAGGGGCCAGAACATAGGCTAGAAGTCCAGAGGGTTGTTATCAGCTTGGAAAAGAGTGACCTCTGTAGAGACAGGGGTGGACCTGGTTTACAAATATTTAGGATGGAACCTGGGACTACTGAATGTAGGACTGGGTTGCTGCTCTTCTAGAAGCGTGGGATTTTTACTTGAGGCTGAACATGCTGAAAGGATAACCACGTGCAGAACAGACCTTCGCATTATAGTGATATTTTATTGTGTTTTAATAAATAAAGCTTGCCTGAAAATCAGAATGCTAAGCTAGCCACATTAGTTAGCCAGCCACACAGGCCAGGCAGTAATGGCACATACCTTTAATCCCAGCAGCTACACTAGTTAGCCATAGAGGCTGGTCGGTGGTGGTGGACATCTTTAATCCCAGCACTAAAGAGGAATATAAGGTAAGATGAGACAGGAACTCACTCTCTTTCCAGTCTGAAGATTTCATAGAGGTCAGAACTCTCTAGTGACTTGACTGCTTTGCTTTTCTGATCTTTAACTTGAACCCCAATATCTGTCTCTGGATTTTTATTATTCATGCTACATAGCATATTTACCTGAATTTGGCATCTGTCTCCTTTACTCTGGGTCAGATTCCTGCCCAATTTGCACACAGGTGTCTATTGCTCAAGAGGTGTCCTCTTCCCTCCTCAAGGCTGAGGAGAGTAAGATGGGAGAAACGAAAGCATTCCCAAGTGCCGTGTTTTACAAAGTCCTATTCAAGACCACTAGGATGCCATCTGAACAACTCCAATCGTTTCCCTACACTTGCCAAGAACGAAGAATCTTGCGGGCATTTTATCTATATTAACACTGTACCCCCAAGCCGGAACATCTCATAATGGGAATGGAATTTCTCACGTGATAGTTAAGACATCCTCAGCACCTCACAAACCAATCCACACCTTCCCCAAGACTTCCTGACTTTCCCCAATCTGTAATCTTTTTTTAAAGCTCATATTCCTATCTCCCAAAGAACATAACGGATTATTGACCCACTTATCCTATTAACTCAGTTATACTAAACAAATCACTTTACTTGCCCTTCACCATGATGTCTGTGAGTTTGAGGCTAGTAGGATCTACGTTGTGAATTCCAGGACCTCGTATCCAAAGATAGCATACCTTATTACTCAATTGGCTTACCCTCTACCTTTCTCTATAGACTTCTGTAAATTATGAAATTTATTCTGAAAAAATAAAACATTCTAATCTATTCAGATTTCTAAAACAGAACACAATCAGTAGCTTCAGTCTGTGAAAAAGTAATTTCAGGCTCTAATCGGGATTTGCATTTGAAGGATTTTTTTATTTTCCTTAACAATTTCTTTTTTTTTTTTTTTTGTTTGTGTCAGTCACCTGCCTTGGGCCACATGCAGGTATATTAAGCCTGAAAAGTATCTGTCTATGGACTGGTAATATCTCACCTCATCCCCTGTTCAAGACTGAAGGTGAAATAAGAGTAGCTGAGACAGCTGCCTACGTTTACAATGACCTCACTTGAAAACCTTCCTGAAGCTTTCAGGAAACATCAGGAAATAAACACATTTATTTATTTACTTCAGTTCTCTGTGTGTGTGTGTGTGTGTGTGTGTGCATCACATGCACATGTTCATGGTGTGCACACGCTACATCATGCACAGGTCCACGTGGCACTCAGAGGACAAGTTAGAGAAGTTGCTTGTCTCCTTCCAGCGTGTGTCCTAGGGCCTGAACTCGGGACATCAGCTTTCACATCAAGCTCCCCACTTGCTGAGCCAACTCAATACCCCCTAAAATTTCTCTGCTTAGGACTGGATCGAGGTTTGCGTTCTACCCAGGTTTTTAGTGACTAAGTCCAAATAGCTATCATTACACAAAGATGGAGTAAAAGCTGGCTATGCTTAAAATAAATGTCCTAAATTCTTTTCACTCCTTTAAGACCTCTAAAAAACAAACAACAAATGTATTGCATAAAAAATTTCGGGGACATATTTAGTGATATGTGTAAGAAATTCATTACTCGGCGTATAAACACACTTGAGAGACTAGGATGAACAGAACAAGGTCTGCAATGTCTTGGATCCTCTGTGTTAAAATAAATATCTAATTTGGAAATCCACTTTTTAAAAAAAAAACAGATTAGAATAACCACTATTGTCCTTTTCTCGTTCTGTCCCAATGTAATTTATCCAGCGTATATATGCTAAGAATGACAGAAACGGAGGCTGAAAGAGAAAGAAAGCCGAGCTGGAGCAGGACTCTTCGGAAGAGGTCCTGAGAATGAGAGCTGACGCACATGGTCGGGGCATGGGTCCACACTTTTACTTCACTGCTGTGGACAGTACTCTAAGGAAAGCAGGGCAAGTACTTAAAAGTATTTAAGCCGAAAGGAAGGACGACTCCTCACTTGGACAGGGACATCATGAAGTCGGGCAGCAGAGCAAACACCTGACATCTCTACCTTCCTTTGTCTCTTTCTCCCTTACTTTGGGTCAGTCACCTGCTGCAGGCTGTTCATAGGCAGGCAATTCCTGCAAGGTGTCTGTCTAAACATTAGTAATCCTTTGCCTACCTTATCCCCTGAGACAGAAGGCACAGAAGAGAGATCGAGTCATCTGTCAGTTTTTACAAGGTCATTGTCCCAGACCCCTCCCCATCAAAAAATTAAAAAAAAAAAAAAAAGAAAAGAAAAGCTTCCTGAAGCCTGCAGTCACTGCTCTAAACATGCAGCCAACTGAGATTCTAGCACCAGAGCCTCCAGACAGATCAACCCCAAGCAGGAGCAACAATCTTGTAAGAACTGACTTTCCACCTTCAAGAGAACTTCCTAGGCTCCTATACAGAACCAGGACTGCAACAAGGACCAACTAGACAATGTTTTAACCAGGACTTCGGAAGTGTGCACCCCTTGTTCTATGGCCCAGTTCTTCTTCTAGTGAAAGCTTAATCTCATGCCAGAACCCAGGAGATGCCTGGGGTGTCTGTTTTTCGTCTTCACGACACGGCTGTATTGAGCCTTTTTTGGCTGCTGCACCGTCGTTTCCACCTGTGTCCCTTGGTAATGGGAAGAGCTGACATGCTGGACACAGCCCCACCCCGCAGAGTGGAGGCTCTGTCCTAAGACTCTGGTTACCACACACTAGATGTGTTCCTGTGATGCCAGGCAGATCGATAAATACTAGCCTGGTTCAAGACCTTAAAGAAGGGCACAGGACACTTGTAATTTCTATTTCATGATCAGCATTTTCTTCCAAGAAGCAGACAGTCACAGAGAAATGCTGCTAACATTTAAGCATGGGTTGCTGAAGCAGAAACCACCTGTTTTTTTGAGGAAGAATGGTGGGGGAGAAGGCACGGCTTCCCACAATCCCTAGCGCGATTCCATGAAAGCAAGAAGGCAGGAATAATCCAGTGTGCTGAAGAGAGCAGAAGCGGAAATCAAGCACTCAGGTCAACCCTGAACTCCGAAAGGACTTCTCACTTAGGGCAAACTACCTTTGTCAACACAGCAAGGACGAAAGCCATGGCCCAAACGTGTGACTAGGCAGTGAGCCCTGGGCCTAAGCCACGATCCCCAGACTTCTGTCAAACTGCCTGTTAAATATCCCAAGAGTGAAAAGCAGTCAGGGCTCATATTCAACCATGTACTCAGCAGATTTGCTCATGCAAAACTGCAAAGAAAAGCATCTGGGTTGCAAGAGAAGAGATCAAACTGTCCCCAACTGCACAGAAAGTGACAAAAATCCCAAAAGTTGGCAAAGAGGCTACTGGAACAAATAACACTCCATCCTAGCCTCAGAGAGGCTCAAGATTTTGAAGCTAATCTGGCTAAAACAGGGAGACCCTGTCAAAAAAAAAAAAGCAGAAAAGCAGAAGAAACAAAAGCATGTACAGAAAATATAAAATAATAGGATTTAGGGCAATGGCTCAGTCAGCAGCGCTGCCTCAAAAGTTCTTGGGGGTGAGGGTGAAAACAGGCCTGGAGCCCCCAGACCAGGCATCCAGCTGAATCAGTGAGTTCCAGAATCACTGAGGCACTCTGTTATAAAAAATAAAAGTGGCATGCAACTGAGGAAGACCCCCAACTTCAGCCTCTAGTCTCCATGTGTCCATGTACAAGTACCCACATGTGGTACACTCATCCATTGCTGGTGGGAATGCAAACTTGTGCAACCACTCTGGAAAGCAGTGTGGAGGTTTCTCAGGAAATTCGGGATCAACCTACCCATGGACCCAGCAATACCACTCTTGGGAATATACCCAAGAGAGGCCTTATCATACAACAAAAGTATATGCTCTACTATGTTCATAGCAGCATTGTTTGTAATAGCCAGAACCTGGAAACAACCTAGGTGCCCTTCAGTTGAAGAATGAATGAAGAAAGTATGGAATATATACATATTAGAGTACTACTCAGCAGTAAAAAACAAGGACTTCTTGAAGTTTGCAGGCAAATGGATGGAAATAGAAAACACTATCCTGAGTGAGGTAAGCCAGACCCAAAAAGAGGAACATGGGATGTACTCACTCATATTTGGTTTCTAGCCATAAATAAAGGACATTGAGCCTATAATTCGGGTTCTTAGAGAAGCTAAATAAGAAGGAGAACCCAAAGAAAAACATATAGGCATCCTCCTGAATATTAACTTTCATCAGACGATGAAAGGAGACAGAGACAGAGACCCACATTGGAGCACCGGACTGAAATCTCAAGGTCCAAATCAGGAGCACAAGGAGAGAGAGCACGAGCAAGGAACTCAGGACTGCGAGGGGGGTACCCACACACTGAGACAATGGGGATGTTCTATCAGGAACTCACCAAGGCCAGCTGGCCTGCGTCTGAAAAAGCCTGGGTTAAAACCGGTCTCGCTGAACATAGCGGACAATGAGGACTACTGAGACCCCAAGAACAATGGCAATGGGTTTTTGATCCTACTGCACCTATTGGTTTTGTGGGAGCCTAGGCAGTTTGGATGCTCACCTTACTAGAACTGGATGGAGGTGGGTGGTCCTTGGACTTCCCACAGGGCAGGGAACCCTGATTGCTCTTTGGGCTGACGAGGGAGGGGGACTTGATTGGGGGAGGGGGGAAAGGGGAGGCGGCGGTGGGGAAGAGACAGAAATCTTTAATTAAGTAATAAAGAAATAAATAAAAAACAAGTACCCACATGTACACACACACACACACACACACGTGCGCACACACACAGGAATATGTACATACACCACACATGAATATACACACAGTCAGTATTTCTGGGTGCTAACTATGGAATAGGAAATTAAAATTTTTGAAAAGTGCTATTTATAATGTACTAAATACAGTCTGCAGTACGTAAGATGAGATAAAAAAACTATGCAGCTATATATGCTCAAGATTTGCATGCTGAGAACTGGAAAATTTTGATAAGAAAAAATCAAAGCCCCATATATCTGGAGGTACAGGTGTGTGTTTTTTCAGACTGAAGGATTAATGTTTGTTGCATTCACAACCAAAAATACTGATGAGTTTGTGATTAGATCTTTCTGTAACTCGTAACCTTACATAAAAGAATTAAAGACAACCCCAAATTCCAAATATAACGGGATTACAGTTGAAATGCCAATGTCTGCGTGCGGCTGATGGAGCAGCAGCCCCTATAACCTGACAGCTGCCCCTCACCTGCTCAGCCGGGATATGCACTTTCCCCTTTATTGAACCTACATTGTTTCCTTATATAATACATCCTGATTACAGTTTCCTCTACCTCTAGTCCTCCCAGTGTTCCCCTACCTCTCCTTCTTTCCCCTCTAGATCGACCCCATTTTTATGACCCATTAAGAAAGAACAGACTCCCAAAGGATAATAATAGATGTGACAAAATAAAAAATAAAAAAGTATCACATCGAAGTAGAACAAGACAAAGCAAAGAAGGAAAAGATCCCAAGAGAAGGCATAAGAATCGGAGACACACTGGTTCATGCACTCAGCCTGGGAGTCTGGCTAAAAGCTTATCATGACACGTGATACATGACAACCAGACTCCTTAACCAGACCCTCAGGCATACAATTCCCATCCTTCCGAAAGTTCTAGAAGAGCTGAGCTGGGTGTGATTTTTATTTCCAGTTCGTCCTCAAAACAAATTGCCGTTAGGCAAAGACTTTCCCCTTCCTTCAGGCCACCAAGTGCAGACAGGCAGGCAAAGGAAATTAATTAATTCCCTTTGAAGGCTTATGTCTTTGAGAATGCCCCAGAACTAGACCCTAAAGCCGTCTCTAAGGTTTGAGCAGGTTAAGACAAGTAATTAGCTTCATGAGCGCAGACTCCTCCCCCCAAGGACCTAAACTTTTACAGTAACGTATTTACTGGGAGTCGAGAGGGATATAATGAAATTGTCCTTTATACATTAAAGGAGTTAATCAATGTTAAAAAGAACAAGATCGAGATTGTGTTAGCCAGATGCGCAGGCTGATCAATAAAGTGGAAGAAAGACACATCGCCCTCTTTTCTGCTTAAAGTTTCCATTTGTCCTTAAAGTTCACCTCGCAGTTTCCTCTGCAGTGGAACTTGCATCTTATTGCATTTTTCTTGAAGCAGATACACACACACACACACACACACACACACACGCTGTCATACAAGCACACACCTGACCATTCTTTGCTAGTTTACTGGTTGTCCTAATTGAAGATAGGAGACTTTGGGCAGTATATCAGCAAGCTATCGATACTTCTTCAAGTTTGTGTGTCTGTTTGTTACCGAAGAATCAAACTTCTATTCCCTCTTGAGCCTCCACTACTTTCCCATCAGTGTCTCTGGAAAGGCCTTTCTAAATCCAATATAAGGTTCTTCAAACTCCCCCTGGCAGGGAAATGCTGCTTTATAGTTCTTCCAGCAAGTTCATTCACAAAGCAGCAGATCTGACCTTGAGAGCACATCCTGACCCCTGCACTTTCTCGGCTCCTGTCTAAGAAGGATGTGTCGGCAAGAGAGAAGATACAAAACAATGGGGCTCTGGAAGAAAACCAACCTGAGGACAAAGAAGAGGAGAAGGCTAATGCAGAGCCCTTAGCCAGGCAACTGCTTGGCAGCTAGGAATCCTGGGATTCTCCCCCACCAACTCCATGGACGACCCATCCCTGAGACATTTTCTATATGAAGTCTGCTGACGTAAGCATGGACTGGTCTCACAAACTCATTATTGCAATATAGTCTAGGAAAGAAGAATTGCAATTATCAAATTTCACCAACCATATGTGTGTGTGCATGCACATACACACACACACACACGACAGAGGACAATCTTTGGGAACTAGTCCTCTCCTTCCACTATGTAGGCTCCAGGGATCAAACTCAGGTCATCAGGATTGGCAGCAAACCCACTGCCAGCTGAGCCAACTTGAGAGCCCTCCCCCCAGATCTATCTCTAAACCTGGACCTCACCATATAAGCTAGGTTGACTGGCCCATGAACTCCATGGAGCTGCTGGCCTCTGCTCCATGGTACTGTGATTACAAACGCAGGCCACAGCACTGACTTTTAAACCTGAGCACTGGGGTTCTGAGCTTAGGTCCTCATGCTTATATAGCAGGCACTTTACCAGCGGAGCTCTCTCCCCAGCTCCTACCTACATCACTCCCGACAGATCAATTGTGTTCAGGGAACACTAAGCAAGTAAGCACCTATAGTTTGCAGTATATCATTTTGGAAAAGAAACATAAAGAAAGAGCACCATTGGTCAGGGAACTGCCACTGTCACATGTGTCCCAGTTGAGACTCTGTGGCTCAGGCTGCTGAATTTGGAACTGTCGTCCTTGCCTAATATCTGACATTCATTAGCAAGCTCCATTTTTAATATGCTGCTGATGGAAACAAACCACAACTTTCTTCCCTCTTGAAGTAATTGGCTGTGACTCATTCATTTGCACAGGACCCCATAAAATGCTCTCTGTGTTTTGAAGAAATCAAGTGCCTGATTTAATCCACGTGTCTTCCTTTGGAGTTTTAATTATTCATTTCTCCGTGAGAGCAAAAGGTTGGGTGCCTTGGGTTATTTATAGCTGGGAGATTGTGGAGGAACACAGAGAGGAGGTGGAGAGGGAAGAGAACCAGCAGAGAACTTCCATTAAAAATACGGTGAACTCTGGCAGGCAGGCAGAGGGGCTAGAGATGAAAAAGCCAACAAGTAGAAGGGAGAGGAATCGGCACGTGGCAAAGGCAGAGAAAGATGCTGCCTAGAAAAAGGAGACACTCAGTGGTGTCAAAGAAATGGAGGAATTAGCTAGAGAGGAAAAGGAGGGAGAAGCCACAGACAGGTACCTGAGAGCATCCTTGTCTTACCTGGGGTTGCAGAGTGAGGGTACCAGTTTGGACTGGCACTTTATCTGTTGCCTTTCAACCCAGTTGTCACCTGCTTGCTTTGCAGAGGTAGGATGAGCAGATCCGCCTGAGGGGTTACTACTGTAAGAGTTTTCAATAGGTGTGGACATAGTGTGGAATCCCCAGCCTCAAGAGACTGTGTGTGACATCCTGCAAGGTGGGATCTGTGAGCTGGGACTGGAGCAGGAAGGAAACCACTACATCACTTCAAGTATCTTCCTATCTAGAAATGGAAAAGCCTAGGATCTTAGTGCTAGAACGTATGCACCAATGTTTCTGGAACGTTCTAAAATGTACAGAGTGTCTGCTTTAAAGAATTAGAGAGCTGCCAGGCTGGTGGTGAGGAAAATAGGCTACAAGAAGCTATAAGAGCCTGTCTCTCCATCATGGCTGGATGTAATCCATTGCCTACAGAAAGACTCCTGGGTTCTAGTGTCCCTCTAACTTGTAATTCATCTGCCTGAAAGGTGTGGTGTGTGTGTGTGTGTGTGTGTGTGTGTGTGTGTCTGTGTGTGTCTGTGTCTGTGTCTGTGTGTATGTGTGTGTATTTGTGTCTGTACATGTGTGTCTGTGTTACCCAGAATATTTGTTATAGTTTGAATGTGAAATGCCCCCCCCATAGGCTCATGTGTTTGAATCCACAGCCCCTTAAGTGTTTAAACACTTGTTCCCCAAATTGGTGGTCCTGTTTGGAAAGGCTCTGGAACCATTAAGAAGAGGGGCTTCATTGGAAGTGAAGAGTGGGGGAGCCCTTCAGTCTTTACAGCCTGGCCCCTTGCCCATTCAGAGTCTGCTTGCTGAATGCAGCAGCAATACAACCATCTCCCTCCCACTACTGCTACCGCGTCCTGTCTGTTCTGCTGTGTCCCCTGCCATGATGGACTCTATCCCTCTGGATCTGAGAGCCAAAATAAACCCTTTCTCCATTAAGTTGCTTTTATCAAAGTATTTTTTATCACAGCAACCAGGAAAGAAACTGAGTTAATATTGAAACCTGTTTTTATCAGCAGTGGAAAGGGCAGACCTCTGAGGCGTGAGATGTTCAGATAATTGTAACAGTGACTGGTACCCCAAACACAAAGGTGTGCTTTGTAAGTCAACTTCCCCACTCCTTCCCCACTGCCTGGCTTAATCCTCACAGCTACAGGTGCACAATGCTCCAACCACCAGCAGAAAAGGGGTGAGCAGAAGAGTTCTCTAATTTTTCCCTCGGTCCTCAGTCAGCTACTAGGAAACTATATAACGTCGATCAAGTAATTGTAGCTGCTTCATTTTTCTTTGTTTATGTGAATAAAGACAAAGGACTATCCCAGAGAAAAAGAGAAGGAGGGATGGAGGGAGGAGAGAGGGAGGGAAGTAAGGAAGGAGGGAAGAAGAAAGGAAGGGAAAGAGGGAGGGAGGGGGAGGGGGAGAAAAAGACTGTTTCTACAGGTTAGAAAAAGAAACAAACAAAATAAAACAATAGCTTCCAGAGCCGATGCACAGAAGGAATGAGATAAACATCAATTCCCATGTCTTTCATTTAAAGCAGGAAGCTGGAGATTTTTTTTTTATTGCATGCAGCATGAGGATTTTTTTTTTTACAACAGGGAGATTGCATTGAAGATGGAATGTCTAGCACGGCCACAGGTACAGATATTTTTCAAAATTAGATGGATGGCAATAAAGTTGTCACATTTAACAGGGACTTGACCGTTAAGCTGCAGTGCAAACGCCATCCTGCAAGCATCAGAGGAAGGAACATTTTTTTTAGCAGCTAAGTGGCATAATGAGGGTGCTCTTTGCTAAGCAATTTGTATTTCTGGACTGACATAGTAGCAAGTGAGAGCAGTAAGCAAACAACCACTCCGAAAGTGACGCTGCGAGTTTCTGCGAGTTTGCCGCCGGGTTAGAGCTAATAGGTGGGCAAGTGGTCCTCAGGGAAGCACTGTTGAGGAAGCCTGAGATACTTCACAGTGAAGAAAAGCCAGGCCTGGCTAGATTGGCTCATTGATCACAGAGCAAACGCCTTTCTGAAGCATGAGGGCGGCCTAGGTTTCTTCAGTTATAAACAACAGAAATCTGCCCCTTTGTTCTCGGCAAAGAAACCTACTGGGCAGACGAGGAATAGAATGCAGAAGTCAAGAACTTCGCTCAATTTGGACGACCCATTCGGCTGACCGCAAGCTCTGTACTCCTGCCCTGACTTTTCTGTTGTTTATGAAATGCAAGCAAACTCACTGCTTCCTGCTTCCCTGGTCTTTAAAAAGGAAGCGGTTGGATCAGACAAAACAGCACTCCGTTTAAGATTTGTCATTTTCAAATAGTTCTGTGTCCCAGGGTTGTTCTCCATGACACTGGGCGTGGCAAAGGGGAAGTGAGAAGTAGGGACATCCAAGGCTTTCCTGGGGATTCTGTGCTGCTTGGTTGTCTCTGTGACCCAAGCTGCGATGAAAATATCGAGGGGGGGGGGGGGAGCGCCGGTCTTCCGGTCTCTATCTCTGTCACCAGTGGGCATTTCTAAAAGTCATGTGACCTCATACTAAGCACACCCTTTTCAGAGAGGCTACCATGAGGCATAAAATTTCAAATTTCTCACAGATGTGATTTGCATCGTACTATAGCTTCCAAAGTTGGAGGTCAGCAATTTCCAGTCAGTCTGACTCTCGCTTCCCTCTCTTGCTCTCCCTGTGGTTTTTGACCATTCGGAAGCTTCTGTGTCTCCTATCCCGACTTTGCATCTAAGAGCTTTAGAACTCCAAGCTTGTTCTTCCCTCTTGGGCTTTTTTTTTTTTAATTTTTGTTTTGTTTTGAATTCGGTGGTGGCTTTTGGACAATAGATCTGAGTTACTCAAACTACAGAAATTTTTGTTCTTTACAACTTTCAAATGACTGTCTTCCATCGGTCTCTCTGTGGACCTTCTAGAATGCCTGTCAGGGGACTGGGTCTGAGTTCCCGGTTCTGAGCATTCCTCACTGTTTTAATGTGTATTCTGTTGCTTCTGCTTTAAATGACTTCTGTCCCTTTGTCTCCGAGGCCAGCCCTCTAGTTCTTCACTGTCATTATTCTCTGCACTTCTCCCATCACATTTAAAAAGACCGTTCAACACAACCTCAGACACTTGATGAGGGCTCCTCTACCTGATTGGGTGAGACAGGTCTCTCAGTCAAACCCAGAGCACATCAATGGCTACGCTTTCAGAACCTGTAATTACAGGAGGGTTGCCATGCACACCTGTCATTCACGCGGGTTCTAGTGATTCCCAATTCTGCTCTTCACTGTTGCATGGCAACCACTTACCCACAGAACCATTTGCCAAGTACTCTTATTGTCACTGGTCTTCTTGTACCTCTGCATCAGTTTGATAATGCGACATCTGTGCTAGGCATTCTGTGTGACCCTCCTCCCCGTGTCTCTCCCTATTCCTCCTACCTGCCCCCCTCTGACATGGAAACTCTCCTAGATGGACGGAAACTTCCAGGCAACGGAATCAGCAGCCACTTCAGAGGACCTGAAGGAACCCACACCTCTTCTCACTCTCCTAGAGTAACCCCACCCCCAGGGTCAGCAGAACTGCCTGTGTCAGTGGTGCCCAGACCCAGGACCTTGGAGTCCTGCAATTTCCCAAGAGAAGATCCACTGGGTCTCCACAGAACAGCCCTGGACTCTTCATCAACAGACATTCAGAAGGTCCTTTCATTTCCCCATGGCCAGTTTCTTAATGCTGTTCTCCTTTCCTTCCTTCCTTCCATCCATCCATCCTTCCTTCCTTCCTTCCTTCCTTCCTTCCTTCCTCTGCCCTTCTTTCCCTTCCTCCTCCTTCCGCTCTCTCTATTTTGTTTGTTTGTTTTGAGTCAGGTTTCACCCAGCCCAGCTTGGATTCAAACTTACTAGCAAACATAACGATGACCTTACACTTCTGATCTCCCTGCTTCCACCTCCTGAATGCGGATTACAGGTGCACCTCACTGCTCCTATTTTTATCCACTTCTGGGGACTGAGCCTCATGCATGCTAGTCAAGCATTCTGCCAAGTAAACCATATCCATAGCCCCCTTTCCTTGTTGTTTTTCTGTGTTTTTTTTTGTTTGTTTGGGGTTTTTATTCTTGGGGGTTGTCATTGATTTTTGGTTTGGGGGTTTTTGTTTGTTTGTTTGTGGTAGGGCCTCATATAACCAATACTAGTTAAACTTGGTATTAGCAAAGAATGACCTTTACCTCCTAATCCTCCTATATCCACCTCCCAAGAGCTAAGATTATAGGAGACACCACACCAAACATTCTCCACTGCTGACCCCTTGGACTCTGGATTCCCCTACATCCCCACTTTTCACACATGTGTGTGCTTTGTTTTGGTTTGGATTTTGGGGTTTGTTTGCTTGTTTTTTTGAGACATAAGCCTCGAACTTCCGATCTCTCAACTTCACTATAATGATAGATATGAACCACCATGCCAGGTTTATCTGGTTTGCTGGATTGAAACCAGGGCTGTGGGAACATGAGGCAGGCATCCTCTTTACCAAACAAACTACATGCCTAGCTCAGTCTCTGAATTCCTTAGAAACTGTCTGAGACCAAGTCCTGCTCTTTCTACACACAAAAACAAAACAAAACAAAAAGCCAGGCTGGTGACTCCAGTGCCTTCCAGTGCATCAATTGCTCCTGTCACGTGACTCTGAAGAACTTAATTATTCGAAAAGATCAAAGCCCGAGTTCCTAAAATATATACTGTAGGTTGTGGGTTACTCACATCCAGCACCAGCTTTGCTTTGCAAATCATGGCACTGAAGAGCAGTTAGACCTCCAGAGGATCACAGGAGTCTACCTTCAGAACCTCAGAGAATGCTATTCTTCACAGTATGCCTGCCAAGAACCAAGCCTGATGTGGGAGTGTCATATATCAATCTGTTGATTTCATTGGTTAAGTTATAATAAACCAGCTGCTTGGCCTCGTGGCTTGGAACATAGATGGGAGGAGTAAACAGAATAGAATTCTGGGCGGAAGAGGAAGTGAGGTCAGACTCTGCTCTGCTCCCGGAGAGACCCGACAGCTCTGCTGGAGCAGAGACGCCATGCTCAGCTCTCCCAGGCAGATGCACGCAATGAAGCTCCTCCAATCCCGGATGGACTTAGGCTAGACTCTTCCCGGTAAGCACACCTTGGGGTGCTTACACACATCATTAGAAATGGGCTAGACCAGGTGCGAGAATTAGCCTGTAAGGGCTAGAGTTCATGGGCCAAGCAGTTCTTTAAATGAATACAGTTTGTGTGTTGTTATTTCGGGCATAAGCTAGCCAAGCGGCCGGGGTGTTGGGGACACAGCTCCGCTGCTCATATTTCAACACAAGCCCACAGCGTTCCCTCAACTCCAGCCCCTCCTTTCCAGCTGTCTTGATGGTATTAATATCTATCTTTCTCTCTCAAACCAAGGAATTGGCCAGACATAGTTCTCCTCAACTTCCTCGTTGAGTGAGGTCTTAATTGAATGTGAGTTTTACTCTCCCTTAAGGAAAGGAGAGCAAGTGGGCTATTGACGGGAAGGCACAACGGAAGATGGCTTCTTCCATTTCAAACAACTCTTTCCTGCCTATGCATGGGTGGAAGACTAAGCATAAAGGGTGAGCTTTGGTTCTGGGGATGGAAGCAGTGTGAACCGCAATTTTATTCTTTATGTTTTCTTAGCATGTGCTAATTTTATATAATAATGGGTTTCACATGGACATTGCTGTACATTTATATAACATATTTCGGTCATATTTATTCTCCATTGCCCTCTCTTGTCTTCCTCTGCCCCTACTGATTTTCTTCCTCCTCCTATGGATTTTGGTTTGATTTGACCTTCGTTTGGTTCTGTGACCCAGTCAAAGCCATTAGGGTTCCTTACAGGAGCATAGGCACCTTCCCAATGGTGACACTGATACCACTGAAGAAATGTCTCTCTGTCACCAACAATCACTATCTATGAGTCCTTTGGGATTGATGGAGTCATGCAAACTGCTCCCTAATCAGAGACAAATGGTACCTAAGCTCAGACTTACATAGGTCTTGAGCAGTGCTGACAGTTACTTTGAGCTCATACTTTGCTGAAGACAATCTTCCACAAACTATGATGCCCATCTGATTCTTGCATTCTTTCTGTCCTCACTTCCATGATGATGTCCCCTACACCTCGAAGCAGTTGCCTGCCATCATGTCTGTTTATGAGACTCAACCACATGGATATTCGTGGTCAGTACAAGGAGAAGCAGATGCCTGGAGGATTCTCTCCCAGTGGCCTCACTAGTTGTCCACACCACGAGACGCTGAAAGACTGAGAGTTCCTTCTTAACTCCTACTGTCAGTAGATCCTGCACAGTACAGTCAGCTATGTGGAGGAAGCAAAACTCTAGACATAGATATCGCCAGACATCATTTCTCTTGCCTTTCTCTGCCACATCAGGAGATCTGAAGCAAAGAGATGCCAATTTTTGCTTTCCTTGAATATCAAAGATGTTCTGTAACTGTGGTTACATGTGTCCTGAACACCAACCCATGATCAAGACAAGAAAATCATGTCCAATCACAAATCCCATCATGCACCCTCAATATCTGGACAATAAACACTTCCTTCTTTACCCTTTTTCCCCCAGTTAGAAGGAGCCCAAGAAGCCAAGCATGAAGAAACACATTGGCACCACTAAAAGGCAAAGTCATGAAATTAGGCCCTTCACAGGCCTTCCTAGGCATTTTCCAGTTTGCCTGTAGTATTTTCTTCCTGGATGCCTCTCACCCAGCTGTGGCTCATTTAGTATCCAGGTAATGAAATCTAGCAATAGCCAAGTTTAGGAACTAGATTAATTGCCAAGGTAGGAAAGAGGACATTTTGCAGAATTGCATTCTGACCTACTAAGAAGCCATTGTCACATGTGCATCTACCAGCCACACAGTGTGCAGTTCATACATGGTGGGGACTAAGTTGGATGTGGTCCTGGCAATTCAGGATTTTGTTCATTCATTCCTGTGTCTCCAAGTCTGTCAAAAATTTACATCATGACTACTATCCTATTTATCCTGCCTTTTCTAAATTATAGAATATTTTAAAACATTTAAAAGTAGACTATTATAGGAATCCCGGGATTATAGGATGACATTAGACTAGTAGATGATCTCTAGCCTTAGTTTATACTATGATGGAAGCAGGCAGAATTATCAGATGGTTGGAAAAAGATGTCATGCATATAATTAAGAGTGACATCTGAAGGGTGGTACTGTCATTGCTGTGAAATGGTGGTCAGAGAAGAGTGAGTTACGAATAACGGGAAAGAGGCAGGAGCATGATGGTAAATACAGGGAAAGAGTCACACATGGATGACAACATCTTGAACAAGGAAAGAGGAAATACATGCAGATGCTATGAGACACGGAATAATTTACTATACGGTGGGAACACTTCAGTCTCTGGCTTAGGAGGCTCTCTTCTAGGTATGTGTCTGAGATGTAAAGGTAAGCTTCACACATCAACATGCACAAGCAGCCGCTTTGCTCGTCATGTCTGCCGAGCGGTGCAAAGATAGAGGAATCGTGGGGCTTCCACACCCGGGAGCATCACTCTCACTAGAGATAAAAGGAAGAAGATCATAACTACATAGACGGAGCTCGGAGAAATGAACTGGAGAACAGGCAATCTACATAAGAGACTACCCACCACACGCTCTCATTTATATGAAGTTCTAGAAAAAGCAAAATAATTGCACACTAGAAAATATCAGGATGCCAGTTGCAATACTCTGATTCAGCACATGGTGATATGATGAGAGAAATATACAATGTCTGCCGCTTACTTCAAAATGCATCCAATACAATGGGTTAATACAGAAAAGGGTAGATGACTGGGAAGAGCTAAGATAAAGCAATTAAATTAAAATCATAATGCTAGAGCCTAATTGGTAAGTTCATGGGACATTTCCATAAAACCCTTTAGACTGTTCTGATGTTTAGAGTTTACTTCTTTTTTTTTTCTTCCACTCTAAACTTCTAGGCAGAGTAATGTGGGCACTGTGGTGTGAAAGAGAGGCACAGCCCGAAGGGTTTACACAGCAAATACACTTCACTCATGTGGGCATTGCTTCTAGACAGCAGTATTTCCTTTCCTCCCCTCAGCTGGCCCCAAGGTCTCCAGTTAGTAAGTGATAAACAGCGAAGTCACACAGCACATCGTCGGTGCTCCGGCAACTGAGGCAGCTCCGGCAGCCACTGAACATCCACTGCTCTCAGAGCAGCACGCAGAAGAAAATGGGGGAATGGAGCTGTTCCTGCTAGCAAGAAGCTTACAGATAACAGTTGGGAAGATGGGAGCCACTCATGTGAGATAACCAGAAACCAGGGGTGGAGACCAGAAGGCATACCGCGAGCATCAAATGGGATTTAAAGGCAGAAGAAGGAGACAGGCCATGGGGAGTTTCTGAGGCAAGGCAGAAAATGTTTATCTGCTCTGTTCAGCCATGGAGCTTGGGTCACAAATGGGGAGAAGGCAATTCGAGATCACCCAGGCGCAGGCTGAAGCTTATTAGATGCTAAGAAGCACTAAGCATAGTACATTAATCTAACAAATATTTATTGTCTCCCCAGGCATTAGGAATAGAAACAGGGCACACAATTTCTTGACTTTATGACTTTCTGGGGGAAACAAGAGCCAGTACAGAAGAGACACCCAGTTGATTAGATAATGGTAAGTAACTAATGGACCAGGAAGGAAGGGTGAGCGTTAATGGAGGTGGTCAAGTTTCGAAAAGTCCAATCTTCATTGGGTTGGAAATTCTTGAGTAAAATCTTAAAGGGATGGGAGAGGAGACAATTGGGGAGCGGGTGGAAAAACACTTCGAGCAGACAGAGTAAAAGTGTGCAGAAGCCCCAAGGCAGTGGCCTCTAGGACACACAAAGAACACGTGAACCACGAGTCAAGCATCTCCACCTCCCTGGTTACACCTGCAAGTCTCCAAGCTGAGTATTGCAACCATCACATCTTTCAGACAGGGGAAGCTAAAGCATAGGAGGGTGAAGAGCCTTGCTTAGCTCCACCCAGAACAGACCCTCTGTGTGGCTACTTCAAGGCAAAGGGGTTTTAGTCTCTAATTCTAGCTTCTCTTCTCTTTACAGACAGATGTGTCAGAGGGAAGACAGAGCTGGGGTGAACACACAAGCAAAGCAGATTCTGTTGGCCTCTGACTGCCAAGTGATTCCATCTGCTGGCTGGGGGGCAAGAAGGTCAAACAGGTCCACCACAGGATCTGAAGGCTGAACAGACGGGCAGCGTGATTCATCTTAATTCAGAAGAGCAGAAATAAAAACACTTTTGCAGAAGGGGCAGAGGGGAGGCCTTACCCGGTTATGATGAATGCGTAATGTCAGCACTGTGGTTATTTTAATCAATAGACCACAGATGAAATGATAAAGGCAATCTGACTGCCAACAAAAACCACAAAAACATCACAAACATGAATAGCAACTGTTCCCAGAAAAAAAAAAAAAAAAAAATCAAAAGCTGAGACTGAGGGGAGGGCTCACTTGGTCAAGTGTTTGACATACAAGCATAAGGACCTGGGTTTAAGTCTCTAGAACACATGTTTTAAAAAGCAAAGGCGTCTACAGTGTACTGGTAAGTTCAGTGCTGGGGGTGGGGAGAGATAGGAGGATCGCTGGGGCTTGCTGACGGCCGGAATAACACCAGGTTCAATGAGAGTAGGGTATAAGGTGGAGTGTGGTCGAGCAGGACAGGCAACATTTTCCTCTGGCTTCTACGTATGTTCAGGGTCCCGAGCACCTGCACACAGGGGCACACAGCACACACACACATATACATGACACCCACACAGAAATAAACTTTTAAAAACTAAAATGAAAATCTTGAAGCACAGAAACAAACCTGAGGAATACCACCCACTCCTGTGATGAACGAGCCTGAGGTTCCCTTCTCATGTCCTCATGCATGTGCACACATATACACATGCACTCCGTGCACGCATCAATATGTTCATGCACACAAAAGCAAAACAAAAGAACATCGACAAACCACCCTAAACTGTACCGGACTTGATGAGATGACTGAGTATTATGGTTTTCAGCATTTAAAAAAAGAGATGCAGGTCTGAGCTGTAACCCCACCTACTCAGGAGATGAGACAAGTCACAAGTTCAAGGCCTGTCTTGGCTATAGGGTGTGTCCAAAGGCAGCGTAAGTAACTTAGTAAGATACTATCTCAAAATTAAAATAAACCGGGAAAAAAGAGGGCTAGAATACAACTCAGTGGTAGACCTTTGCCCAGACCATGTCAGCCCTATATTCAATACCCAGTATATAAAAACCAGTCCTAGCAAAATAGTGGGCCAGCATGATAGTTCAGTGGGTAAAGGCTGTGGGAATCAGGGATTCAAACTAAGGACCCGCATTTGATCCTCAGAACCCACATGGTGGAAGGAATGAACCTGTCCTTGCAAGCTGTTTCTACCCTCCAATGTGCCCCATGGGTATATGCATTCCCACAGACATACAAAGATGATAGGCAGACAGACAGACAGATGATAGATTAGAAAACAAACCAAAGAATCTCATCCATACTGAGTGTAAGTTTTCAAGCACTGAGTCTTGAAAGTGTCTCAGTCTACGTGAAGCAGGTGGTGGTGTGGGGGGAGTGTCTTATGCCTTTGTCCTCCCATCCACCCCACAAATGAGGAGACTCCTGTAAGATTTAAAGGCTGAATCCAAACAGATGCTATCCATGTGACTGTGAAGGTTATTTAGGGTGCTCCAATGTGATTATTGCTATCACTCCTCGTGAACTCCAGTAGACCAAAGCCAACTGTACTCACACTTTTAACTTCCCATGATCACATGCTTCTGAACAAGAGAATCACCATCTCCCTCTAGGCTTTTCCAAGTGCTTCAGTTCTCCTAACGCAGGTCATGCTGTTCCCAGTATGATAGGTGAGCTTCACCACAACACAGCCTCAACAGCAAATTATCTGCCTGCCCTATATCCAACACCACTGAGCCCGTACCCACACCACTGAGCCCGTTCCCACACCACTGAGCCCATACCCACACCACTGAGCCCGTACCCACTCCACTGAGCAAGCACCTATATCTTCTTTCTCTTACTTGCCCCACCCAGTCATCCCAACAAATCACTATAGCCTTTACAGGAGAGTTTCAGAGGCCAACGGCCAATTGCTTTGGGCATGGAGGTTTTACTTTAAACCCCAAGGCAAAGAAGCTTGTCCTTTGACTTCCACAGAGCCTCAAGGGAGGGGGGAAAAGTGACGTGAACTGAGATTTTCATTAATGTGTTTCCAACTGTCACCACCACAGGGATCTTGAAAGAAACTGAGCTCCAGTTTAAGCAGGAGTGCAAAGCACGGAAGTTCCAGCAGAAATTCCTTGACATTTCTGTGCTACATCTTACTGCAATGCATTTTTCCCAAGCTCATTCCAACAGATCACAATTAAAATGATAAGCATGTTGAGAACGGCAAATCCTGATCCAGGCCTTGCCTGTCTTCTTCCAGAAGCTCACAGTCTGTGGGGAATGAAGAGGGATTGCCATGTGTAAGTATACCTGCCCAGCCTGTACAAAATCAGCCAATGACACCTGCTTGGGCAAGTACATTCTGGGTTTAAAAACAAAACCCAACTTGGCTCAGCAGGTAAAAGCTCTTTTACTTACTGGAGGCCCCCAATGTCCTGAGTTTGATCCCCTGATTCCCACAAGGCAGCAGGAGAGAACGGAAGGTGATTTAGTTTGTCCTTTGACCTCCATGGGTGCATAGTGACACATATCTTAGATCAACAAGCCAACTAACCAACCAACTGAGTTATTTACACATCAAAGTGTACATAAGAAACAATTATGCTTGTCAAGAAAAAAAAACACGTAAGGAAAAACTACAGAAGCCAGTCTTCTCCAAAGCCGCTTTGAACAGCTGGTGATCCCTAGGGAGACAAGCTGTTGATTACACCTTTCTTACTGGAGGTGTGGTCCCTGGATTCACAGCCTTCTACTTGTCAGAAAGGCAGGCTCTTCAGACTCCAGCCATGAGACCTGAGAACCTGCATGTTTATCAGCATCCCACGTGCCTCTTAGGGTTGAAGAAGCACCGAGTTAACGAATGAGCTATGGGTTCTGGATGAAGTGTGTGTGTTTACTCATCTGTAGTAGATGGACACATGAAGGGCTTCTGTGTATGATGACCATGTGTGCGCCCACACATCACGCTTAGAAGCACATGTCACAACATAGCCAGTACAGAGGATGTCATGGCTTCCACTGTAGGGAAACTCTACAGTTAAAGAACTCAGGGGTATCAGGGCCACGTGTGTCAGGGAATAACTTTACAGTCTGGAGTAATGCTCACCTGTTGGGAAGTTTGGGGGTGCTGGTCTCATTGTCTTTTCACAAAGCCTGCAAGACTCACACTAATTCATTCTTAGGGACCATGTGAATGAGGTTCAGATCTCCTTTCTTCCATGACGGAGACAGCTGGCATGTGATGATATTTATAGCCAAGGGCCCTTTCTCTGCTCTTCATCAAATGCTTCTGGGTACCAGTCCTTCTCCTGCCCCACAGCATCCCACCGTGGATGAGAAGATGGCAGCGACCAGACCTCCGACTGGTGTGTCGTCATCCCTCCATTGGCAAGACATCCTAAGGCTACTTCTTTAGTGTATTTTCTAAGTGGCAAGACGAAATTAAAATTCAGCTGATGTCTTTCTCTTCCATCCATTGTCACCTGAGAAAGTTGAAAGTTGCTTGATGGAAGGGAACAATATGGGTCCTGATTAAACAGGGGCAGCTGTTGACAGCTGGAGTTGTGGAAGGAGATGCAAAAACACTCCAGTCCCGGCATTTTAATTGCAATATGGTAACCATCAGAAGATGCCTGAGAATACTCAAGAATAAACAAGCACAAGAGGAGAGGGGTGAGGGGCTGGTTGACCCTGATTAAATTGGGTCTTGTGGTATAAATGATATCCCCCCCCCATCTCTGAATGGCACCTCTCTCTCTTCCTGCCTTGTATGTCTTTCCTTAAGAAGGTCCTACAAGCTCTGGGCAATTTTAAGAAAGAAACAGGGCAAACAGATAATATGCATGTGTGAAATGTATCATTTTTATTATATCATAATTCAGCAATAAAGATGGTATTTTTCATATAAATTCTTTTTTAATTTAGAAAAGTTACAGAAAAGAAAATAAAAATTAAGCTCATAAATAATGGCTGTCAATATTTCCTGGTGTGTGTGTGTTTACAAAGAGGAGACAAACAGAGAGACAAACTGAGAGCTGTACCATGCCGTCTTCTACTTTGTAAAGCACGCTTAGCATTTACTGTGAAGGAGCTTAACAGTCTAATGGGAAATAGCCCTGTCCTGGCAGTTTTTAAAGGCAAGCACTCATGTCATCTTCTGAGACAGTCTAAAGAAAATGCACAATTCCCTGAACTAAAGCACTCCTGACAGTTTGGGGCAAACAGTTCTAAAGGATGACAGATGGGAAAGGAAAAGCAAGAGCAGCTGGAGGTGTAACCAGCACTGAGGGGCTTCGAGTCGTCAAGCTGACAACGAGTGGCAATCGACAGTGGTTCACCATGGAAGCCATATGAATACTGCATGCCCAATCGAACTGCAAACCTGTAGATGCCATCTTGGGAAATCCAAGAGTTGCCTCAAATTCTTTCTGTCTCCATGTTAGCAATAAAATAAGAGTCATTCCTGTTGGAATGGAGATTTGCGGAGCCCTTAACATGGTCTTCCTCCTTCCTCCCACCAAAAGGAAGTCCTCTCCTCCCCGTCCCCTGTAGCCTACCAAGCCCCAGAGATGAGCAAGGGCTGTCTCTTCTCCAGCTGGCACAGAACAGACCGGCACCCAGCTCCGCTGCGCTGACCATGAAGCAGATCTTGCACTGACTGCAGTCCCTGGTCACTGATAATGCGGTAGCTGTGCTGCAGTCGCTCCATCGTATCGAGCCATTGAGGTGATTTGTCAAGTTGGCACGACCTGATGGCTAACAACGCCACTCAAAATGAATCAATGCTGAATTTTGATTATGAGATGCTATACCTAACACCAAGACAGCCATCTGCTGCACACCTTCCTCTCACCTGTCTACCTGAGGGACAAAGGACAGGAAGAAACGCATTCCACAGAGGCCAATGTCTGACCCAGGGACATCTGCCGTGGCTAGTAAGATCGGAAGCCAAAGAATGACCTCCGTGGGGAGGAAAACATTTTTTCAGATAGTTTGAGGGATGGAGGGATTAATTAGAAGTAATTCATCATCATTTCTAGAAACATAAAATGCAACAGGAAACAAAAAGATGTAAGAGTATGAAGCTGGGATGATTGGCTCCACGGTAGAGCGCTTGCTGTTCAAGCATTAGGACCTAAGTTCGCGTCCCTAGCACCCATGTAAATACTCAGGCATGGCTCTGCATTCTTGCAGTATTAATGCTGGGTGGAGGAGTGGCAGGAGGCTCACTGGAGCTCAACGCCTACCATCCTAGTTCCAAGATCAGTGCGAGACTTTCTCTTAAGGAAATAAGGCAGAGAATGACAAAGCAAGATTCCTAATGTCCCCCTGGTCTCCACATGTATACCTGCAAATACATGTGCAAACATACCCTCCAACATGCACGCATATACAAAAAGATGGGGCGCTTCTAACAACTGTGTGACTTTGGAGAGGCCATTTGTCTCTCTGGACCTTAACATCATCATCTGTCAAATGGGACAGAAACCAGTACCTTCCTCACTGAAATGCTCTCGGAATATAAAATCAAGCCCAATGCCTGACCAATGTGATTGCTGACTAAGTAGGGGTCACTCTTGTCTTTACCTATTCACAGGGGGTGTGACCATCATCGCCTTCCTTCCATTTAGGGAACTAGCACCCTCCCTGGTCATAAGAACTCATACTGCATAAAGAACACACGTTACACAGTAGTTACTGGAGATGAAAAATCCCGAACCAAACGCTCTGGATGCACAATTGCTGAAGACCTCAGTTTCCTCACGTGAAGCACTTAGGTAATAATCTCTTCCTTGGGAGGATTCGTGAGTGCAGCATGTATCTCTGCCTCAGTCTCCCCATTTTTATTAGGAAGATCAGCACAGAAGGCATCATGGAACCTGTTCAACACTAGTTGATTATCTGTAGGTTCTACAGGCTCTGAAATTCAAAGAGGTGCTCACAGCACATGGAGCCAGATGTGTCCGCAAGAAGTACACCGTACCATCTTGAAATCAGAGAGCTCAAAAACCTTATTTCCTAGAATCTCAACGTCATCTCCATCACTATCTATACCTTCTCCAGCATGATGAAAGCCTCAGTTTTATGTTTTGTGGCCCCTGGGAGCTAAGTGTCTGTTTACTGAGAATTAACTAAATGATGAGCAAGGAGCATCATTAGAGACTGGGTTCCCACAGTTTCACTGTGTGTGGCACCCCCAGACCACAGAAAGGCAGACTCCCCTCAGGATCTTGAGAAATATTCAAGGAATCCCATGTGTGACTCAGCAGTGTCCACCTTTCCCTTCCTCTTCCGTTGTTCTAAGGAGGAGGAACAGGACAGAAAGTGTAAAATCCTGCTTACAACCACAACCACCCAAGATGTAAGGAGATAAACAACAGCCACCATTGGTGCAGAATTGTCTGTATTCTGTCAATCATGTTTTAAATAAACACTGATTGGCCAGTGGCCAGGCAGGAAGTTTAGACAAGACAACCAGACAAGAAGTAGAGGCAGGGCAATGAGAAAAGGAGAATTCTGGGAAGAAAGAAGCTTCCTCTGAATCCTGCCCAGACCACCGAAGAAGCAGGATGTGACCTGTCCTGCTGAAAAAGGTACTGAGCCATTTGGCTAACATATACTAGAATAATGGGCTAACGTAAGTTATAGGAGTTAATAAGAAGCCTGAGCTAATGGGCCAATCAGTCATAACTAACACAGAATCTCTGTGTGGTTCTTTTGGGGCTAAATGGCTGTGGGAACTGGGCAGGACAAAAACCCCAACAAGCAGGCCCTCTTGTTACACTCAGTTCTCTATTACACATTTTTTACTGGGGACTCCAAGGAAGGGCAGATATTCAAAGAGAGTTCAAAGAGAAACTGCGATAGAAGCTGTCTCTCTTCTCCCCAGTTCTGCTGACTCCCTTGATTTTCAACAGTGCCTGCGGTGTGTCCAGAGCCTTGGTCAGCTGGTGTTTCCTGGGGCCTTTCTCAAGTCTTCTGAGAAAAAGAAGAGTTTAGTAGATGGTGTGTTTCAGCAAGAGAAAACAGGACAAAGGGCTCGTAAACTTACACCGGGAAGACCAAGACCTAGAAAATCTCCATTTCTGTGTCTTCCTCTTTCTCCCCAAAGACCTGACTGCTTTCAAGACTCCCTTACAGTTCATCATGGAGGGGCTGTTCTTTCTGTTCTCCACGCAGGAACTGTGTTCTGACCCTCCCTGCTATACTTCATGAACGTAGGGAAACCTGACCTCCCTGGCTGGAGACTCCAAAGCTGCCAGTGTGGGGAGATGCCACTCAAACAGTAAGTCGGATGTAGGAAGGACTTAATGAGACTCCGTGAGCAAGATGATGAACAGAGCTGCTGTCCTTGGCCCCGCAGCCACCATCTCAATGGGATGCCCTTGGAGTTGCACATGCAGTACCCATGTAACCATACATGGCAGCCCTTCCTTCAGTGAACTGTTCATTCATGCACAGTCTTACGTAGTATATTCCAGGCACCATGCCTTGACATGCCTCAGTAAAAAAGCCTTAATGAATTATTCATCCAGAAATGTATTTAAAAATTCTAGGATTATCAAGACACCTGTCATGAATCTGCATTTTCTGTCTCCAAATTAATTGCTCATGTACCAGTTATCCAGCTCGCCCACCACTGAGGCTGGATTCCAGAATCTCTGTTCTCAGTACACCCTTCTTCCCCAGCACCCAACACAGAACGAGCAGGGCACAGTTTGTTCACAAACGCTCTAACAATGCTGAGAACCAGACTTCTTTCCTGGCGGCATGGCAGGCATGGCAGAGCCACACTGGGCACATAACCTCCGAGAAAGCAAGACGAAGAGATGGCTGGGCGAGGGAAGGCATCACTCCGCAAGCATGAGGGACTGAGTTCAAATCGCCAGCACGTACGTAAAAGGCTAGCACCGGGAGAGGAGGAGACGGGAGAACATCGGGTGCAGGATTGCTGGCAGCCAATTCAGCGAGCTTTCATTTTCAATGAAAGACCTTTCCCTGCCCCGCCCCCCCCCCAAATGAAGGTGGAGAGCACTTGGGAACAAATCAGACATTGACATGATACTCTACATGAGCACGCCCGGGTTAATACACATACATGCACACACATACCCCAACACACTAAAAACAAAAAAGTTTTAAACACTATTTTAAAAAAAAAATGTATCATTGGTTTTTGTCTATTTTCACAGCTGAATCCAAAGCCCCTAGGAGAGTGCCTGGCACACAGTAGGTGCTCAATAAATGGTCATGGAACGAATGAAAAGCTGGAACCCTAGAGACTTAGTAAGAAGCTATTTCAGGCGTCTGAAATACGGTCTTCTAGTCTTACTGAAAGAAAGCATTTCAAGATACAGAACCTCCTCACCCAGTACCAAGCATGAAATGAGGTGAATACGTTTCATATGCATGTGTGTTGTATATGTATTTATACACATTTACATAATTATATATGCCTGAGCTGTTCACATCCTTTTGCCTAATGGAAGGTAGATGCCTACCTGGGTTCAGACATAAGGGCTAGTACTGGGCCACATGGCTGCTCCAAGTCCTTCTCTGAGGCAGATGTCAGGGTCTGGAGCAAGCCTTACTGAAGGAACAATACATGATAGTGTCAAGGCACTAACCCTCTCGCATATAAGGCATGGACTGTACAGAATCAAGTGCCTAAGGAAAGCCAGCCCAGTCCTCCTAAAGAAGGGGCAGTCCCAGTCTGTCAACTTTCAGAGCCTAGCACAACCTGTCTCCCTTTCCTCTATGCTTGTTAACCTCCCAGCATGGCTTTCAGAGGCCGTGTTGATGCCATATGCTCACGCCACTGAAGCATTTTACTGCCTGAGCAGAGGCACTTAGCCCAGAGACGAGCACACTGCTCTCATAGTTGGCTGGCTCTTAATACTTCCTTGGGAGGCTCCAGGCTTCAAAGAGAAAGTGCTGGAGAGATTTGGGAGGGTGCCAGCCAGGCAAAGGCTTCCTAGTGACACACACCAGGATCTCAGCCAGCCAGGAAGAGGGGCCTAAGTCATTAGCAACAGAATTTTGGTATAAAGGAAAACAAAATGGAACACAAGATAAAATATATTTCTACACCTTTCTTTGGATGGCAGATGTCCATGTGGGCCATGTGACTGAGTCTCCTTTTGTTGCGGTGAGGGTGGGACATGGAAAAGTCTGCGAACTCGGGATGCTGCTATCACTAAGTGAGAGCATTGGGGGAAATGCCTGCTACTGGCAATAAATGCGTTAGAGGACAGGGATGGTGTCGCAGGCATCCTGTGATGCTCAGGGAAGTCTCCAATAGTGAACAGTTCTGGGACCTGACGTGTAAGAGTGCTGAACCCCAAACTACATTACTGTGTAAAGCAGGGCACTGTTCTCCTAGCCTGCAGCTGCAGCACTCAGAAGCGTGCACTGGGAGGCAAGAGCCCTCCAGGCTGGGTTTGAATTTTGAATGTAAAATGTCCTGATGCAGCAGCCATGGGAGCTGGCTTCAGGGAGCTTGTTTGTCCCTTGGTCAAATGCAAACCTAACTAATTACATTTCTTCTCAAAACACACACACACACACACACACACTTT
This sequence comes from Alexandromys fortis, assembly GCF_014885135.2. Classification (NCBI taxonomy): domain Eukaryota; kingdom Metazoa; phylum Chordata; class Mammalia; order Rodentia; family Cricetidae; genus Alexandromys; species Alexandromys fortis. Next base: position 5,465,625 of record NW_026067915.1, on the reverse strand, counting down.
TCCCCAGAGAAATAGACTGTCTTCTTGGGCAATTGGAGGAAACTGATGGTTGACTTGAGTGTGCCCGGACCTGTTATCTCTCTTCATGGAGGGTTCTTTGGCCCCAGCAAGAGGAGCCCCAGCATTGTGTAGTTATGGCCCCCAGTGACCTGTTTTAATGACTCTTATCCCTTTTCTTAGTCTAAGCACCACACTCTTGGGTCCAGGTATGAAATCTGCAAAGGCCAGGCGTTATCCCAGCGCTGGTCTGAGCAAGGTGGAAAAGACGGTAATCCGTGCTGCATGGGCGCTTCTCTAGCCCCTGGATCCTGAGGGGCTGTGCTCTCTCTCCTTTGCTCCAGAGTCGGGCAAAATTAGTCCAGACTCAGGCACATGTGCCTGTGGTCTGATATGTGCCCCATCCCCCACCTCCAGCCTCCAGAGCCCTGGTCTTAGAACATCCAAGAGCTCCCTTCTCTCTCCCTTCTCTCCGAGCCCCAGGGACTTCCTGGCCTACTGGTACCCTGCTGGTTTCAAAGGCACCCCGGGGGCTGGAAGCACCACGGAGCATGAAGAGCCCTGCCCATGGCCTCAGAAGGCCTCCAAGCCAAAGAGCCAGAAGATGCCTTGGAAACTATCTAGTTTGATTTCCCCCTCGTGGGTAAAGAGGAGCCCACAAGGAGGCAGGTCAAGAGGAGCCCTAGCCCACAGAGCTCCTGTGTGCTCGTCAGCAGTGCTGCCCACCTGCGTGGGGGCAAGCCTGAACCACGTCCATTTCCTGTGGAGTCTAAGTGTCCCAGACACTTAGGACAGCAAACAGGACACCTGTGCGCTAAGAAAACAGGTTAGTTATTTAAATTACTGGCACAAGCAACTTAAGGAAGGACAGGTTTATTTTGGATCGTGAGTTAGGACGGAATACAGTCCCATCATGGCTCGAAGGTGTGGAGGCAGACACAGGAGACACCTGATCACCTTGTATCCAGAGGCAGGAATCAAGAAGGATGGGACTTGGAGCTGGGCCACTCCCATTTCCTTCAGAGAGGCTCGACCTCCTGAAGTTTCTAACAGGGCACCACCAAGTGACCAAGTGCTCAGAGGCATCTACAGGAGACATCTCACACTGCAACATTGTCATTTGTTCAAAATGACAAGAATGACTTGGCTTAGAGCTGGGTTCACACTAATAACCTTCTAATACAGACATTAGCCACGTATGGACAAGAAATAGTACCCAAAGCTTTCCATCTTTGTTGGTCCAAAAGCCTGTGCTGCCCCCTTCATTGTTAGCAATCTCCATTGTCGCCTCCTTGATGACGGAGGGAGTGAGCTTGCCATGGCTGTGGATTCCTTGGGGGCCTTTTACACAGTGCTGGTTACCCAGAAAACATAACACCTGCAAAGTGGCAAAAAGATTCTGGTTGCTGGGGCAAGGGAATCCAATCATCTAGTTCACAATCAATGCTTTAAAAACGCAAGGTCAAATCCCACAAGATGTTTTTTTTTTTTTTCCTGAAACTGTGAAAAGCCAGCGTGGCCCGGCTGTGGGAGAACAGAGCCTCATTTGAAAGAAATTTATTCAGCTCCCTGTCCACTGGAATGTTTTATTTTATGTAGCTTTTGTGATGAAAAACGTTGGCATATTATTAAGGACAAATCCGACTAGGATTTGAGTAGCTTTGTATCCTAAACTTGGGTGGCAGGAGCTCTTCTCAGGCGTCTTGCAGGTAATCTTTCACCCACCCTGTTTTCTGCAGGCCTCCTTATATTCTCTCTCCTCTCTCCCTTTCTCTCTCTCCCTTTCTCTCTCTCCCTTTCTCTCTCTCTCCTTTTCTCTCTCTCTCTCTCTCTCTCTCTCTCTCTCTCTCTCTCTCTCTCTCTCTCTCTCTCTCTCTCTCTCTCCAGCGTTTCTCTGTGTAGCCCTAGCCCTATCTGTCCCAGACTCTCTGTAGACCAGGCTGGCCTCAAACTCACAGAGTTCCGCTTGCCTCTGCCTCCCAAGATTAAAGGTGTATGCCACCATGCCCAGGTGCCCCTTTATATCCTCACCTCATAAGAAGTTTCAGACCCTATCTGTGGACTTCTACCTGCAAACTACCCTGGCCAGGACTTCCTTCTCTTCTTTCTAGGATCAACTTTCTAATTGTTAAGTATACGAACAATTTTTTTATAAAGGGCCAGATAATTTGTTCTGGGGTTTTGAGAGTAATATGGTCTCCATGAAAAAAGCAACCCAGATGATCTAGAATCTGTGAGTACAGGTGGAGGCAGACAAGCCTAAGCAGGGGAACTCGTGTGCAGAGCGTTGAGGGTCCCAGTGTTAGCAGACAGCCACCTTGCGCTGTAGAAAGGGGTTTGCTCAAAGTGACATGTGCTAGTGTCGCACTGATAAACTCAGAGCGCAGACAGCATTAGCCATGCGTGGAGAACAAACCACCCCTGAATGTCTACTGTCTTTTCAAAACAGTATTTTCAGCTCAGGGCACCTGAAGGGAAGGGAAAGGGAAAGCCCTTTCTTCAGCTACTTCGTGTTGAAGGGTTGAGAACAGAAACGGGATACCCTCCTGCATGGGTCCAGCAAACGTCCCACAGCCTGCTCCACATTCTTGACCCCTCTGTTTCTAAGAAGGATGGGGATCGGGCTGCTGAGTTTCCAGTAAGAGCTGTGGGAAGCTGATCAGGAGCAGGGAGGTACTTGGGCAGGAGGGGGTTTATCTTAGGAGTGGAGAATTTGCCCAGAACTCTCAAAGCCCCAGCACTTAAACAAACCTAGGTTAGAGGTCTTACTGTGTTCACTGGATTGCTTTTTTCCTTCCTTGCTTTCTTCCTTCCTTCCTTCCTTCCTTCCTTCCTTCCCTCCTTCCCTCCTTCCCTCCTTTCTTTCTTCCTTTCATTGTTTTGTTTTTCTTTCCTTAAACTATTTAATCTTTTTTTAACACTGGCCTAGGAAGTAGGAAACCTAACTTTATTAAAATTTGGTTGTATTGCATATGATTTTTAATGTATTATGTTCTTGGTTTCTGTCATTCACAAAATAGTCATTTGATGGTTTTTGATTAGCTGGCTAGGTTTGGCTTTCTTACTATTACCTCTGACACTTTTGCACGAGGTTAATCATAGATCTGACATTATTTAACCAAGAATATTTTTAAATTCATCATAGATCATATATGTATTTCATTAAATTCTCTAAATTCTTTTAAAAATCCCATAGTTTAAAGATTTTCTTAGAATTTCTATTAAATCACCTCTAATCAAATTGGGAACGAAAGTCAATTTATTTTGCTGACCCAATATTTAATTTTATTTATCATTTTATTCTTTGTCTAATACATCTTCACAATTGAGGATAAATGTTTAATTTATTTATTTCAAGATGCAAAAGAGTCCATGCTTGGATTCTGGTTTAATTTTTGTTTTTTTTTTTTTTTTTTGTTTTTTATTTATTTATTTATTTATT
>NW_026067915.1:5447746-5461931 GCF_014885135.2 Alexandromys fortis | reverse complement strand
GTTTTGACCCAGGCTTTTTCAGACCCAGGCCAGCTGGCCTTGGTGAGTTCCTGATAGAACATCCCCATTGTCTCAGTGTATGGGTGCACCCCTCGCGGTCCTGAGTTCCTTGCTTGTGCTCTCTCTCCTTGTGCTCCTGATTTGGACCTTGAGATTTCAGTCCGGTGCTCCAATGTGGGTCTCTGTCTCTGTCTCCTTTCATCGCCTGATGAAGTTTAATATTCAGGAGGATGCCTATATGATTTTCTTTGGGTTCTCCTTCTTATTTAGCTTTTCTAAGAACCCGAATTTTTGTTATTGTTTGTTTTGTGAGACTGGACCTCCATCTGTAGACTAGGCTGGCCTTGAACTCATCAACTTAACTTATCTTTACTCTGCCAGATCACTGTAATCCAAATAATTCCCCTTCACCATAGGAAGGAGTGTGGTCTTCAAATTGCCATTTAATGACCCCCATCCTAACACATGATGGGGTATATACATCACCAAAGACCTCGTCCCCCTTCCTTCCTCTACGGGGCCACCCTTTCAACCAGGTCTCACTTGAGAAAGCAAAGTCTAGACAGACTCTAGGAATCACGCAGTGTTCTTAGACTGACAGGCATCCTTCCTAACGCAACAGACACACACACCCACAGTCGGCACACACATCATAGGCGGTGTGATGTCATGAACTTTTCAATAATCAATGGAAGCAGAGCAGTGAGAACATTTACATTCTAAGCAGCCAGCAAATATTTGATCAAGGGATTATTTCCTTTGCTTCAGGGCAAAACTCCAAAGGTCATGAGCAGAAGAGACCCCCAACCACCCTCCATCTCCCAAGCAACGCTAATGGTAAGGCTAAGACATTCTAAGTATCACACGGTACAATCACAGGGAAATGCTAGCCTCAGAGGGAATAAACTTAGAAGCATCGGCTCCCATAGTGAGGCTGATAACACGGCACCTCAGCTGGATTCCATATAAGCATTTCTACAGAAAGAGATGCAGACACAGGGCTAGGACCAGCGCTCATCAGCACAAGGTGTTTCCCAGGGCGCACACTTTTGTTGCATATTTATTTAATGTTCTGTCTTCGGTATAATAGAAGATTTGCACGTCGGTGCCCCCTGTTCACATTATATACCCATCTCATCCGAGGCAAAAGCATATTTGACAGTTATATCTGGAGGTATCAATTTATCTTTCCCACCGCATTTTGTCAGGTTCTCAGGTATATGACAAAGCATGCTGATGACCTAGATGCACGGACAGTACAGCATACTGCCTCCTCTTTGGGCATCCGCTTACTGTACGGTTGTTACAGCAACATTAAGATAGCCGTCTATGAGTGAGGGATGTTGAAAAACCACAATTTGAACTGGCTTCAGTTACACTTCCACTATGAAAACCACAAATGCAGATTAAATGTACCTGTCAGCAGACGTGTAAAACTAGAGACTTTTCCTGACCTACAGAGTTAGGCAATGCAAATGACAAGGCAATTGGAGCTTCTCAATGCCAAAGTGCTGCAATAAAGAAGAAACAGGAAGTAAAGGGTATAGCTTAGAGACACTGCACTCGTCTAACATGTAAGAGCGTCTGGGTTTGAGTGCTAACACCGAAAACAAAAATCCAATGCCATGCCAAGCACAAACTAACCCAAATCCTGACTTCCAGGCTCCCTGGGCTCTAACTGGTCAGATTCAGCTTTGAGAGCTTTGGTTACCTGAAAATCTGACAGAAATTATGGGTTGGAATTTCTCCCCCTAAGATGGGGGACTCTGTTTTAACACTTTCTCTTCAGCCTCACCTTCTATATCAGTGGATTTTCCAGTCACAATATAAATGGACCAACTGGAGTTTGGAATGGTCTGGTTAACCCCCGTGCCTGTCATCGGCTGAAGAGAAGCATTCAGGAGAACTACGGTTATGCTCCGGAATGAAGGGAAGTTAGTCAACCACAGGAGCCCTGAGGAAGGGCAAGTGGAGGTAACAAAAATATACGTCAATAACATGAAGTTTTTGTCTACATCCATTCCCGTCCAGGACTGGGGTTTTGTCTCTTCTCTGAATATTAATAACATATAGAAATTAAATTTACATTCACTGTCTAAAAGGTTCTGTTAAATTGATACACACACATAAACACACACACACCATGAAAAATTGTTCCATTCTTGAAACTCATCTAAGAAGATTGCTCAGACCCTCTTGCAGCCCTGGTTATGGTTTTGCAGGATTACATAACCACGGTGGTTATTTAGTTTTGCACATATCTGTACCAATGTTCCTGAACTGAATCTTAACACGCTGGAGAGTCCATCGTCATTTCAGCCTTCTTTTCTGAACTAACAACTCATAGTAGACGTCCAGTATGTGCTAGCTGGCTGTGTGGTTAAGGAACACAAGCCAGGAAGAGGGACCGGAAGTTAACATGGGTCAAAAAGGCCCCTCGGTAACAATAAAAGATGGAGCTGTTATGGTCTGAATTGAAGGAAGGAGGTACAAGTGGACGGGAGGAATGCAAGAGAGGAGATTAATTTAAATGATGGGGAGGAAGAAGGCAGAAAGAGGGATGAGGGAAGAAAAGAAAATGGAGGTAAAGACAGAAAGGGGATAGTGAAGGATAGAGGATGGGAAAATATGAAAAACGTGCAGAAAGGACTTACCCTTGTGCCTCTGAGTCTTCCATGTTTATTCTCGTTCTTCCTCTATTTCCCAAACAGCTCTTGGTGCCTTACAGGGTGGACAGCACCTAGTTCCAAGCTTGTTGGTCCACCACCAGAAGGCTGTGTGAATCACTTCTAGTACTAGATTGGTGCTTCCCTGGCTAACACCTGTGTCCTGTGAGGATGGAGCTGTCACAAATCTTCGGGAGTCACTTCTAGGAAGCTGTGTTTCCTGACCCAGTGTAGAAAGCGCTGAAGGATATGTAGGCAAAAGCTAGGGCAGGACTGGCCTTCCGCCAGGAGCTGTGGTGGGAGGTCCTCTCCTCTTATTAGTCCCAAGGAATCACATGACATTCTCAGTCCACTGGCTTCCTGCGCAGCCCATCAGGGAATCCAGGCTCAGAGGCTCCATGGGGCAGGCAAGGGCAAGGGCCTTTGAGGATACTCATTGGCATGAATCCATGGCTCCCTCCCTGCCAAGTCCCCTAGACTGTGACATCTCTCCTCTAGCTCCCTGTGAGGACTCAGTGACTGGAAACAAGAATACCCAAGACAATGAAGACAGGTAAGTACCTAAACCTTCATAATGCAGCTCTTCGTAAGGGCTTAAAAGCAAAACCAGCCCAGGCTCCGCGGTGTTCTCAGTCCTACTGCCCCCTTTTCTCTCTAACAAGTGCCACAACATAAAGAATGCTGGCACGTTTTTTTAAAAGACATTTTTCATGATGAGAAAGGGGCTCTAAAAGGGAAAAGTGGATAGCATCTATGTTCGGGAGATCTATGTAGTACAAAGACTTGGGAGTGCAAATACGTGTGCCAGGTTTGAAGCACCTTTTTCCAAAGGGCTTCTGACCCATACAAGCCACTGGGCACATAAAGGCAGATCCAATTGTTACAGAATAAAATCAAGCTTAGGGAAACCGGGACAATGCTCTTGAGCAAGCACCAACACCCAAAATAATGGGAAAATCTGCCTTAGCGCTTTATTTTAAAAAGTAGTTTGCAGACTTCGTTAATCACTGTTCACATATGGCATGGCTGTCGCCTTTATGAATCATGTCTTATCTTGAAAAGATTTTCTTCTATTGCCTTTCTTTTTGTTCTCTGTGCTGTGAGACAAGAAATGAGGGAGGGTTCTGAAGTTCGTGATGCCAGGATCAACACCGACAAACAAGGTCAGCCGCAAGAGCTCAAACGTGAGCATCTTCATTCCCAAGCTACAAAACGATCCTAGCCCCCTTACAAAATAGCAGCAACCTTCCCCCCACTGAGGCTTTACCCTGATCTTAGGGTACAACCCTTTAAGGTGAGATATATATATATATATATATATATATATATATATATATATATATATATATGTGTGTGTGTGTGTGTGTGTGTGTATACACATATATATGTGTATATATATACATATATATATTCATATAGCTGTGAGGGCAGAAATTTAAACAAATCTGATTCAAAGTAAGATCTTGTTTAGGTCATAAATCCCTTGGAGAAGCTAACCAGGTTGTGATTAAAAATAATAACCGTAACTGCCTTGATATAATCCATCTGAAAATGATCTGAAAATACACTAGATGAAGTGTTCACTAGTAGAGCACACACACACACACACACACACACACACACACACACACATATATATGAATGAAAGATGAGGTTTAAAATCAGATACTTTGGGCTTCTCTTCATACTTTGGAAAATGGAATGATACAATAATAATGGAAAACACGGGCTTCAGAAAAATTTGCCATCATTCTCTTCCTTGACACAATAATGTCACTGTACGGAGCCATCTATCATACAAACATAACTTTTGTTTTCACATCCTGGACCAAAAAGTCACCTCTGTGCCTCTAGCCCCATCACTGACAGTGTTTGGAAGTTCTAAAAAGATCAAGAATTCTCAGACACAAACAGCCTCAACCAAAGCTGTCTCTCAAGAGGAAAGACTAGGCAGCCCATTCAAGCAGCATACGTGTGTCTGACTGTCCATCTGTCTGTATGTCTGTCTGTACCTGCCAGCTTTTAGCAGAAAGACCATTCAAACTTGGGACCGCTCAGCACATTCCCACACCACCATGGTCTCTAAAGGAAGCCAACTGCAAACTAGAACTTAAGAATCCAAGAGTCAAAATTTCATCCCTCTACGTTCCTTTTCCCAAAAGGGAAAAAGTGGTCAGGGTCCTATCTAAGCCAAGATCCTAGGAGCAGGCTTCCCTGCCTCAGCCCAGGGTTCCTTGCCATCTGCCTGTCCTCAGCCATCCCACACAGGCAGTGAGTCACTTACCACAACCGGGAGGCAGGCTGAGTTGCTCTGTCTGCACCCGGTGCTCCTAAGGTTGGAGTGCCTACAAGGAAAACCCTGCAGCCCCGTAGTGTGATGCAGAAGCTGAAGCCAGAGCTCTGCTCCCCTCTCAGCTGAGCCAGTGTGGCTGCCTCCCAAATGTCGGAATTAATAAATAACTCCATGGTCAAATCTGTGGAGTCGAGCAGATGGGAGCCCCGGCTGTCTCCTCGGGAGAGAGGGCAGTGGGAACACTCTAGCATACTCTTTGAATTAGGAGTCAGCTACCCTGAGTTCACTATAGAACACCAGCCTGACTCCTGGGATGACAAATCTCGTTTTCTTCTGGAGGTTCGAGCACATTACAGGCTACCCTGGCTACCACTTCTGCTCCACCCCCCTCTTCACAAGTAATGAATTTATAACAGCCGTACTCCCCGTAATTTCTGGAAGCTACGGGAAATGCCATTTCCACCTGCGATTTTGGCCCATGAGTGAAGGGACCTTAGGCACTCCGAGTCTGCGGTTACGGAGGGATGTCAATCCACAGGACTGTGGATTACACGCTATGAGCATGTTCTCCAACCCCATCACTATAGATAAGGTCAGAACCAACACCAGGCAGGATTGTGACGACGCCCAGATTCCCTTGTCTCTCTCTCTAGGTGAGACACTGTGACAGCAGACACTCATGGGCTTTGTGTCCCTCTAACAGTTCAAACTGATGCTGAGTGCCTCTGACTGAGGCTGACCCAAGAGACTGCAGCTGCTGTTGGGCACACTACGGCACAGTGACCCCAAGGATGCGCCTGTTATCCATCTCCTCTCTCTCTATTCTACAGAGTAACCATGCACAAAAGCTCATCAGAAAGTAAGATATGTAGATCTTACAAATAAGATGATAAATCATGCATCACAAATCATACATCTACACCCAGACAATTACCCAAACCGTAAGCACCTACTGTGTGCAAGCACTGCAACCAAGGTCAGGCACTTACTTATTTGACCCAGCATCTATTCTTCGAGATAATACTCCCTTGGGCATTTTGAAGAGCATGTGTATTTCTTATCTGGCAATGGCCACATCGAGCTACCCCTAGTAAAGGACTTCATAGATGTTTCTACAGAATTCTAGAGTGCAGGCTTGGCAGGCATGTCAGTCTGAATCACAGCTCTTCAGCTCTGCCGTTGTCAAGTGGAAGAAGCGACGTGCAGGAATGGATATAGTTATGTTCTTATGAAACTTAATTTACAAAAAATGAAATATCTACAAAAAATAATTCAGTTTAATCACAGGCTAGAGTTTCCTGGCCCGTGTTTTAATAGATCACATTTGACAAAGATTTCAGGGTACAGCCAACCCCCAGTTGCCTGAACCAAGTCTTATTTCAGCTCAAACTTCTCTGAGACACAGAACAGAACATTTGGAGAGTTTAGATCATAGTGAGAAGTTGGGATTACTTAAAAGATGGGAAAGTCATGGGGATCCGAAAGGGATTGTCACTTGGTCCTCCAGGCCTAGAAGTAAAAATGGTACCCTCTGATGAACTAAGCATTGAGCTTCCCTTGGCATTCTGTTCCTCCCAGCTTAGGCACACCAGTGTCCTCGTGTTACTCCACAGTACCAGGCATGTTCTCTCTCACTGCCCCATCTCCATGGGAAATGACTCTCATTCCTTCCTGCTGAAGGCTCCCGGTTCATTCCCAGGCTTCCTTAAACAGAGGAGCGCATCTACAGGCAGGGGTGATGAGAAAATGAGAAGGAAGACCCAGCTGTCTCCCCTGCTGTGCCTGCTGGAGAAAGGGGGCTCTCACAGGCAGCCTAGTTGCAAACCCAAGGGGGCTCATTATTTTGAGCGAGGGTATATATTGTTCACCTGGACCTATTGATTCCAGTGTTTTGGAATTCTGAACAAGCAGCTCGCGTCCTAAAAGCAGCATGGGAAACTCAGTTCAAAGAGTTCTAGAGATGGCCCTCATGGGAGAAATCACAGACTCCTGCTTGATGTGACAAGGCAAGAAGGCAGCCTGCCCACTCGTGCTTGGGTATTCCTGCATGCATTCCTCTCTCTGCATTTCCTGTGCGCACAGGTGCTGCGCCAAAGGACCCACACAGCCTGAGGTCAGCAGGCAAATTTCAGCTTCTGTGAACAATGACAAACAGCACCGCCCGTCGTGGGTCTGCTTATTTGCGTGACGGATGGTGCCTGTGACATAAAACATCTGGATAGACACTTTAAAAGCTGCCCCGGGAACCAGCCACCCAGATGTTTTAGTGTGAAAAAGGTCACAGTCAGATGGCTACCACCTTCCCTTTGCCCTAACTGCCCGTCCAAGGAGCTGTTACCGCTGAAGAATCGCACAACCCTGAGACAGGAACCCCTCTCATTCATTTCTCTATTAGGATAGACGGAGGTTTGAACTCATCGATCATCGGCTGAGAAGCACATTGAATTATGTCAGCTCCAGTTGGGTTGCATTTACTCACTAGCACTTAACGACGCCATAAAGAATTCGGAGTCAGCCAGAGCTGATGCTCAACAACCACGGACGATCACACGTCAAGGGAAAACATCTACTAGAATCCCTCCGTGCCACCAGATGAGGAACTAAGATAACAGGGATATGTACTGTTTCCCCTGTTAACCTTCGATTAAACATAGATCAGTGGGCAGCAAAGGAGGAAAAGGCCTCCGGCCCTCTTCAGGGCAGCCATTCATCTGTTTCTCTCAACGTACTGAAGTAGCACAAGTGATCCCTCAGACAGCTCTCCTGGGCTTCCCTTCAGTGGCATGTACCCTGGGGGACATGGATGCAATGCGTGTCACAAACTTATATGAGTTGTCACCTTTCTAAGCGCCCTCAGCTAGGACAGAACTCCCTCAATGGATAGCAAAACCGCGTCTAAGTTTGGCCTGTGATAGACACCTTAACTCTTGCTTTCCAGTTATACAAACAAGTACTTCAATACTGTAAAGCACAGCTCCAAAGCACGCTGCCCTTTTGCTTAGGAAATCATCATTAGAGAATGCAGGCAAGCAAGGCTTTAAAACCGAACCTTGGGGGGGGGAACAGTTTGGGGGGAAACAAGATATTTCTCAGTTTTGATGGTTCCAAACGTCCTTAAAGAAATAGGACTCGGAGTCTGGGAAAGGTGTTATGATTTAAAACAGGATTGAATACAGCAATCCTCAAAGGGTGAGTACCTTTAATTATAATATAGTAAATACTAATATAGCAACATACATGAACAAAACCTCATTGAGATCTTTGCTAAGAGTGGGAAGGAGCATTGAAGCATTTGAGCTTCATGAAGAGTTTGAGCCGTCGTGTTTTAGCAGGACTATACGTTTTGGAGTAAAAAGGTGCTTACCTTTGTCGCATGCGTCCATTGTTCAGCATGCAATCACAGTCAAGTTAGCTGGCTTCTCTGAGATGCTTATTTTGTGCAGATCAAACCCATTGCCCCTACGATTATTTGCCCATGCGTATCTTCCCTGCTGAAACAGAGCAGTCGTAAGGGCAGGGCTGTGTCCCTCTCGCCCATTCTATGTCCCCCAGAGCCTCATACAGCACCTTGCATGACACTTGATAGACAATCCTGGACCACTGAGCAGTGTGGCTCTGAGGAAAACATAGGATAATGTGTGCACAGAACCCTGGAAGGTACCTGGCACACAGTAAATGCCATAGGTGTTCAACAAATGCCAGGGCCTTTTCTGTTTGCTTTTTTTTTAAACCACTAATGTTCTTCCCAGGTAAAGCACAGGAGGGAAAACACACAACTAGCCTATATTAAGTAAATATTTAAGAAGCCAGCTCTCAACGTGTGGCCTCTAAACCAGAAGCTCAGCATCACCTGGGAAACAGAACCACAAAGTGTTTTGCTCCCGCCCTGAGTGTACTGAGTCAGAAGCCTAGGGTGGAGAGCCAATCAATCAACTGTGTTTCACGCATCCGTCTAGAGGGCTCCTGTTCATGCTCAACCGTGACATCCACAGCTTGAAAATAATATTTTAGGCTGGCCGTATTTGATACTTTCTTTTAAAAGGTGTATGTTTAACGGGGTATGTGCACACGCGTGTGCATGTGTGTGTGCATGCATGTGTTCATGTGTATGCTGTATGTGTATGTCCCCTGTAGCTGGAGTTACAAATAGTTGTGAGCTGTTCAGTAAGGGTATTTACTGAATTATGCCTTTCAAAAGAATAGTACATGCTCTTAACAGCCAAGTCATCTCACCAACTTGGACTTTCATAGCAAGAGAATGCCCACCATCCTCACTATGGCTGGTTGCCTTGGACATCCTCTGAACACAGATTAAGAGATTTTAAGTGTTTGTTGCTAGCCTTGTGGAGGGCAAGGGCTGATTCTGTGCTTATTTGTGTTCCTGAGGCCAGGGGTAAGCACGCCCTTGCATTTGAAATAAAACTGGAACCAGGAGAAACAGGAATTCTGAACTTAGAGGAGAAGCCCCAACTTGGGTGTTGCATCATCTCTGTGCCGGGGGTTGGGAAGAGAGGAAAGGAAGAAGAGGTACAGGACAGAGGGGTACTGGCTAGCAAGAAGCTGTGTGATGCGTCCATTTTGTTGCTGCTTTCATTAGCTTTATAAACACTCTCCCAACTTTTCCAGCTTACCTGCAACACAACAAACCACTACCATGAGGGAGTCACTTCAGGCCACCTTTTGAGAGATGTGCACAGCCAAGAATAGCTACAGTATGGGTCTACAAGCCTCATGGTTACCGTGGCACCGTCATTATCCTCCGTTCACATCTATGGCACTTCCACGGGACAACCCAGGGACATGTCACTCAGAATTTATGTCCATCAGCCTCAGGCAACCTGTCTGACTATATGACTATAGAGAGCATTGCCCTGAAGAGTGTCTCAGTGAGCTTTCCATTGTTATCACAAAGACCATGACCAAAAGCAACATGCATAGGAAAGGGTTTATGTGCCTTATATGTCTAAATCATAGCTCATTGTTGAAGGAAGCCATGGCAGGAACCTAGACGCAGGAACCAAAGCAGAACCACAGAAGAGCACTGCTTACTGGCTTGCTCCCCATGGCCTGCTCAGTTTACTTTCTTATACAATCACCTGCCCAGGGGGGCACACCACCCGCAGTGAACTAGACCCTCCCTCATGAGAGCTCACAGACTTGCCAATCTGATGGAGGCATTTTCTCAATTAGACTCCCTCTTCCCAGTTGACTTCGCCATATGTCAAATTGAAAAAAACCCAACCAACACAGAGATAGAGCGGGACATTTATGAGGACAGAAATCAGCCTTTTAAGAATTCTATGATCTGCAAGCTGAATATCTAATGCATTTACAGATAAAGTCACAAATGCTGACATGCAGAACTTCATGCATCTACTCATATCGTGTGATTTAGAGCAAACAATCACAGCACGGGAGCATTCTAAACAAATCTCAGTGGTGCAGAGTAGATGTCAGGAGAGCACATGCATGGGCTACATACACACTGTGCTTGCTACAGAAAGAGCACACACAGGGTGGTAGGTGGAGGAGAGGGGCTTCCTACTGCCTCTGTGAACTACACCAATGATCAACTGACAGAAAATGTTTAGAGAATGCAGTACAATATAAGGTAGTCTGTGGTCATGCCTTAAGTAGCATAGACTATTTATGTAATAATCACAATTTATCAGGCATTGTAAGTAACTAGAAATAATTACATATAAGGATTGTGTAGGATACGTGCAAATAATGTATCATAAAAGGGAGTGAGAACCCAAAGATGTTAGCCTCCGTAGGCATCAGCATCCATGGATATCAGGGTCTTAGAACCAATGGCCCAAGGATACCAAGGAGTGATGTATTTTGTGTCCACTGACTTTAGGTTCTCTGAATTTATCTTTTAAAACCTTCCATGTATTGTTGCTACCTGTAAGAGCTTGTGATGTGCCCTGGGGATTGGTGTGTCCATACATATTCACATTACAAAGCAATGACACCATAAAGAAGAGAAAAAGTAGGGAACTCAGATGCGTCTCAGTGGTGGAATACTTCGTCTAGAGGTGCAAAGTCTTGGTTTGCCGCCCCAGAACCATGGAATGCGGAAGGTCAGTCCTAAAACCACGGAATGAAGGGAGGAATGGAGGGAGGGGGGGAGGGAGGGAGGGAGGGAGGGAGGGAGGGAGGGAGGGAGGGGGGGGGGGGGGGGGGGGGGGGGGGGGGGGGGGGGGGGGGGGGGGGGGGGGGGGGGGGGGGGGGGGGGGAAGGAGAGAGAGGGCATCCAAAATTTTGTTTTGTTTTAAATGATGCGTATGTGTGCATGTGCCTGCATGGGTTGATATGCACCAATGCATATGGCTGCATAAGGAGGCCAGAGGGGTCCTTGAGCTGAAATGACAGGAGACTGTGAGCCACATGATGTGCACACTGGGAACTGAACCCAAGTCTTCTGTGACAGCAGTAAGCAGTCTCAAACACTGAGCCATCTCTCCAGGACCCCAAATTTGGTTTCTTTTCCTCCCCAGTTATATTGGACATTGAACAAAAATCATCTGTAAAGCAAGACTAAGCACAACTAATCCATACAACATGACTTTTTCCAATTACGTGTGTGTATGAATAATTTCATCTTTTAGGCAAAGCAAATGTGAGTAATAAAATTGCTTATTTTGAAAAGCACTATTTGGGGACTGGGGACAGGCCTCGGCTGATCAGATGGCTACCACGTAAACATGAGAACCTGAGTGTCAGGCACAGTGGCCAGCATCTGCAATCCTGGAAAAGCAGATACAAGGGGATCCCTGCGTCTCACTGGCCAGCCAGTCTAGTCAAATAGTGAGAGGCAGGTTTGATGAGAGACTCTGTTGGGAAAAAAAAAATATTCCTGAAGAAGCCAGAGAAAGCCAACCCTTAGCACATAGTGAGGATGGGCCCGCTTTCCGATTACTTTCAGTCTGCCCATCCACTCTTTAACGAATGAAGGAATAAGACATAAAGAGGCCGTGCAATTCAGCCAAATCTAGACACCCACAGAGTGGTAGAGTCAGGGTTGAAAGCAAGTCTGTAGTGTTACAGCCTTCACTGTAGACCAAAAGTCTACAAATACTCATTTGTCCTCATTAAACCATATCACAGCCCAGTGGTTTCCTGGCATATACTCTAAGCAGCACAAAGAACCTAGAATGTTCTGTACACAAACCATCCCATCATGTTTTTTAAGGAAATGCTAGAAGGCTGATAGTTTTCAGGTGAGCTCTGAACTAGACAAGAGGATCTACCCTCATTCTACAGGGACAGAAGAAAGAGCTGAAACACAAGCCCAGAGTTGAGGAAGCTCCCTCTGGTGTAACCTGGGCCCCAGATGGTTCATGTATCTGTAATTTACTGAAGCTGTTTCCTCACCTAGAAGAAGAGATGAGCATGGTGGCTTGGATGTTGGCTCCATAAAGCCCATATATTTTAACGCTTGATCACCAGCAATGGAACCCTTGACACCTCTCTCTCTCTCTCTCTCTCTCTCTCTCTCTCTCTCTCTCTCTCTCTCCTTTCTGTTTTCAATGTAGCTCTCAGCTCCTTTTCCAGCCCCATCCAATGGTCCAGGCTTGATAATAATGGACTAAACTTCTGAAACAGTAAACAAGATCCCAATTAAATGCTTCTTATGAGTTGCCTTGGTCATGGTGTCTCTTCACAGCAATAGAATCATGACTAAGGAAAAGGGTGTTCTTAATTTCATGGGGCTGTCTGGGGCTCGCATTTCTTGCATCCATAGAAGATACATTTTTATCTCTTTAAAATTAAATCAGCCCAGGCCAGACCCAGCCTGATTGTACAGGCCTGAAATGACAGTTATTTGGGAGACTGAAGCAGGAGGATCAAGGCCAGATTATGAAATTTGTAAGATGCTGTCTCAAAACAAAAAGAAACATAAGGACTGGGCTTGTAGCTTGATGGCAAGTGCTTATCTAGCGTGTGTGAGGTCCTAGTCTCATACAAAAAATAAATAAATAAATAGAAGGAATTAAATCAGGCCAGAAGCTATGGTTAATGTTAATAGTGGCCCCCAAATCTACTGTTTCCAGATTTTCTTCTTATGCTCCCTTGCTCTGATATGATTCACAGCCACTACAAATCACAGAGCTGAGGAGGTACAATGCAGAAGTCTGTCCATGGTTTCTTTTTTGTTTTCCAGAGCCCAGCTCTAGCTAGAGAGCACTAATCCATGAGGGCAGAGGTGCAGGCACCTGGTTTTCAGTGACTGTGTCAGGTGCAAACCAGTGGGACTTTCATTTTGTCTCTAAACTGTTGCCTTTGATTCACCTGTTGAGTCAACACAAAAAGAAACAAAGGCATAAAAGGAGGCACCCTGCACCCTGGTGTTGGCCAACAAAGTCAAAGCTGGACTTGTCATTTTAATGGCAATGATAAGACATTCTGCATTTTACTGTTCTTATTTTTAATAGTATCTACATTGACTATATATATATACACATATATATACCTTTAAATATTCAAAAAAGTTTTTAAATTATTTTACTTTACAGTTGTTATGCCTGCATAAATGCTTGTCAACCACATGGATGCGTAGTACCTGCAGGTGTTAAAACGGGGCATGTGATCCCCTAGAACTGGAGTTACAGACTTTTAGGAGCAACTGTGCGGGTGTTGGGAATTGAACTCAGGTCCTCTGGAAGATCAGCCTGTACTCTTTACCCCTGAGCCACCTCTTCTCCAGTCCTACCTCTAAATATTTTAAAATAGAAATCATGGTTTGATTGATTGTTTCAGACATACCATTTCGGGATTAGGATGCTTGTTAAATTTCTATTGAATTTCTTTCCAAATCATTTTCCATATAAATGCATTAAATCAATTACTTAAGCATGTATTTTATTATGGTATTGATGAAGCTAGTAGATACAAGGCAGTAGTACAACTTGGTTTGATTTATGAATATTAATACATTCATAATATGTTGAACATATTTGTTAGATATACATGTGTGTGTGCATACATATTACACACACACATTTTGGTACAGAAAGGTAGCTGAAGATGGTGGAGCACATTTATAATCCTAGATATTAGAAGACTGGGTTAGAAGGATGAAGAATTGGAGAACAACCTGGGCTACACAGTGAAACACTGTCTCAAAAAAAAAAACAGATAAAGAATGGAAGATGATAGATAGATAGATAGATAGATAGATAGATAGATAGATAGATAGATGGATGGATGGATGGATGGA